>NW_018020621.1:0-86839 GCF_002006095.1 Pseudomyrmex gracilis | reverse complement strand
TAAAAAAAAAAAAAAAAAAAAAAAAAAACAAAATAGCTACTTTAGAATTTTATAACATACTCTTTAATATACTGCATGTGATGTAAAATTTTAATAATTTTTTCTAAAACTTTTTATTGATGCTAGAGAGAACTTAACAATATTTTATAATTATGGACACAGATCCATATGTTAATATAAACACACGTAGATACATGATTTCGTCGTCTCGAATATAAACCAATTTCAATAGATCGATATAATATAATTAATCGCACATTAAACTACAACTATAGTATTAATTTGATTAATGTTTCAATATTGTAGCAATTGTTGCAACATTAATTGTCAGTAATGTACTTCGAAATGTACTCAAACTGCAAATTACATGACTCTCAGCAAATTGATGCAACCTGATTTCTAGAATAATCAAAGGTAGAGAGGAGAGTGACGTGTTTAATCTATAATTGATCATAGTTCCGAGCCCTCTGCGAGAGAATTTTAAATGAAATAGATAACACAGATTTGTATACACCAGGATTTCTGTTCCCTCGTGTAAATCAATGAGACGCACCCCCCCCCCTCCCCCCGTATGCAGCGAAACGAATGAAAAGGCTTGAAGCGTATCGATTTTGCGTATCTATATCCATTTAATTCGGAACCCCCAGCGAAGAAGGTCAGATGCGAACGAACGAGCGGAGGTAGTAAGCATAAGGGGTTGAAATCTGAATTGCAGATGCGCAGTTTCTCTCTGCTCTCCTCTCTCTCTTTCTCTCTCTCTCGCACAGTCCACTTCATCCAAATCAGTTTCACTTCGAGTTAGAGCCGTCATTTGCTCGCCGGCTTGGACGAGCGAGCGGACAAATAATAGAAATAATCGATTCAATTTACGTATTTATTGCGAACGGCGAGCGATGGTGTAATGATATATATTCATAGAACAATATTTTGTCAGTGAGCTAATGACAAATAGGCAATGGACTCGGTCCGATTATAATGGAGTAATAACTCTTTAACCGCAGAACGCGCGGCGGCCGCGCGTTGGTTTACATTGTAACGCGCAAACTTTCGATGTACCTCCGGGGAATCGTTGGCGCAGCGCGCTCGATATCGCGCGCGATTTTGTTTAGATCACGATCCCGCACTAGTGTGCGCGTATATCTACACAAGCTCTCTACATGGAAACCTATTAAATTTTACTCGACGAGTGTTTGGTGTATTATCGATGCGCGATTTATTGCAATATTACAGCCAAAATCCAATGACAACTTTATATTTTCCCGAAATATGTTGCATCGTTCAAACCATGAGTTTGCGCGTGAAAGTATCACAATACGCTCACAATCCCCTATTCAGAGTAAAAATATATTTGTTTTTGTATTTAGTTAAAAAAAAAAAAAAAAAAAAAAAATTATTCTAATACTGACATTGTTTTCGATTTTGTGCGCGTATAAGAGAAAAAAAATATAGAGAGGAGAGAATAAATAGAAATAAATAGAACGATAGGATTGCGCGATTTAACGTAAAAAATTTTCGTGCATACGTTATATGTAAATATAACGCGCGATAAATTATTTTTCAACAATAGTTTTGACGTCAAAGTGTTATGATGTGTAATAAACTCCATTATTTTCACAACTATGTTGTTCATTGCCCGTGTTCGTAATGCCGTGACATTTTCCTGACGGTTATTTGGTTACTTCGCGCCATGACATTCAAATAATCGTAACATCATTCGTCAGCTATTTCGTTACTTTGCTTCGTTGCTTTGTCGCGCGAAATTAAACGCGCCGGAAAGAATAATCGTTTAACCTCTGTTTTTATTTTTATATGGCGTAAAAACTTGTTCGCGAGATACACGTATACAGTCTATCTCATTCGGTGATCGCGCTAAACCAAATTGGAAATCCGAAGTAACATAACTGGTCGCCACGCTGCATATATATCTATGTCGTGCCGCTACGTAGCGGAATCCATCAAGATAGTGAATGGTACCTCGTAAAATGCCCTTTTTTACGCGCAGCGAAAAGGGTTTAGTATGCGTAGGTACCCGCTTTCTCTCTCTCTCTCTCTCTCTCTCTCTTTCTCTCTCTACTCCATACGTCAAGGAAAAAATAATAAAAATAAGAGCGATAACGTGCTAGTATGGATCGAAGCTCCGCGACGACGATTCGTCTCGTGTGTGAGTGCGCGCATGTGCACCTTCGAGTTTCCCGTCGTGGAACTCTTATTCCACACTGCAGCATGTTGTGTGTAGATCTTAGATATAATTTGTTTTGTACTTTATCGTCTTTGTGCTGCACATAAATTACTGTACGAATTTCATATTGAAAAGTGTTACGACGTGTCCGAAATAATTGTGTGTTTTTATTTTGATAGATATATATCGCTTTGCGATTCATCAAAAGAAACAGGAGGAAAATATTAATTAATCTTATTCTAAATTGCAAAAAAGAAATTAACTTCTGTAATTAATATTTTAATTCCACTAATATTTTAATTTAAGCAAATACTTTCTTAAACTAATTTTTAAAGTCGTGAGAATTGTTCTGTAATTGTACCACAGACGTCAAGAGAGGATTAAACGTTGCAATAGAGAATAAAAAATATAGGGAATAAAAATAACAGGGAATAAAAAAAATATTTTCCGTTCTTTATGTTCTCTCTTTCTTCGTCTCTGTAAAGTTTATTTTTGCCAACAATTTCTGAAATATCATACACTTGTTTAATTTCAAAATATATTAAGAAAAAAAATCGAATATCTCTTAATTCTCAACCAGAAGTACATAAAGATAAATTGCATTTTAATGCACCCAATATTGGTCAAAAAGCTCTTTTACGTATTGACTTTCTAATTTTGACATTTGTTTGTTAATTGTGTATTGTATTAATTTACCAACTTTTTTGTAAGTATTTCTTTTAATTCAGATTATTAATTAACTGCAACTAAATATTCAGATTGTTTATCTTTGTCCTTTTTTTATTATATTAAATTTTGGAAATAACCAGAAGAGTTATGAAACGTTAATAAATGATTATTATATTTATTTTACATACTATAAGTTTTTTAACATGAGTTTTTTAACATCAAATCTAACATTTGATTCTGTATAAACCTTTTGATCTTTTGAATAATTTGAGAACGTTAAGATTGCTAGAAATGTGACTAGAAGTCGGTAAACGCGGAAGGAAGCATATGCTAAAATAAGAGACGAGTTTGCACTTCAAGCGCTGAGAATAGTGCTGATAAAGACTCAACACGTAACCAAGCTTGGGGGATGTTTTTCTTATCTATCGAAAGAGCCGTGGCGCAGAGCGGCGACGACGGAAAGAGCTGATGCGGCTTCGCGACTGCGGAAAGACGGGAAAAGGTAAAGCGCGGCACTCTAGATATCGAGTAAATTTAAATTTTAAATAGCGATGTTTACCGGGGTTTTGCCAATTCAACCGGATACTGGATTAGCCTTTTCTTAAGCTAGTGCTCCTATGTTTTTTTTTTTTTTTTGCTCTAAGAAGTTGCAGAAAACTCTCTCTGAAGTACTTAATAAATAGCAAACCGCAAATAGCACACACAAGTATAATAAAAGCACGTAGTACAGTGGCTTCAAAAAGTATTGGCACACTCACGTTTAATAATAATGCAATATAACGTTGTATGTTTTACAATGAGGTTGAAAATTTAGCATTTATCGAAGGATTTATGAATCAACGGATCGGATGATCAATGTTGTTGCGAGATAATTTACCACAGAATGCAAACTTTGTTTTATTAAAGAGAAAAATAGTGTATTTTCTAAAACGCAAGTGTGTCAAAACACTTTTTTGAGTATAAAATTTTCGATTTTTTTTTTTTACTTGCTTCAACTACAACATTGAGAGTTCTGGAAAAATACACCGCTTATCCGTATATTAAATATAAAACATTTTAATGGATACAGCTTGTTTTAATACATCACTTCACTAAATCAAGATATTTTTAAAAAAATGTGAGTGTTTCAATACATTTTGTAGCCACTGCACATATACGATACGCATAATTGTTAATATATTCATACATTTTTATGTTTTACTTGTTTTTTATTTAATATAACAAATAATTTAATTTAATCTTAATGTAATTTAATTTAATCTTCAGTGTAGGGATTTACTTCCCAACACTTATTTCTATAAATTTTATTATGTTAGAATATGACGCTTGAAACTCACATATTTAAAAAAGAAATTGTGCCAATACGTATCTCGAGATCGTTTGCGTGAGCGGTTCTTTATTTAAAAGAAATGAACACACACACACACACACACACACACACACACACACACACACACACACCGCGCAGAATAAATGGCACGTCGCGAATTAGCATACACGAGGCAAGGATTACGAGTTGAACTTTCCACTCGACCTACCTTTTGCAGGCGTCCGATTGGCCTACTAGCAAACTCGTTTCAACCCTCCATTACCGCGCGAGTGCGCGATCGATGTTCGATGGTCATCGATATGTAGGTTACCATCGCCACGGAGTCATCGATTTTGTGTCTCGTTTATCCGTATGTTCATTCTAGCGTGGCACGAAACGTTGGTTCTCATATCCAACGCAATTAACCGACTTCTATCGTCCTACAAATAACACGTATCTGGCAACCCTATTCATACCTCGGAAATTGCACATTTGCGCGATCCATTCAATGAACTGGCTCTTCAGTAAATAATATAGCAAACAAAAATGAAAACGATCTTCGAATATATATATATATATATATATATATATGAGCGGTAATATAAACAAATCTTTTAATGTTGATTTGTATTCACACGCGCGGAATATTTATCGAATTGGAGTGCAATTCTGCAATTTCTGCCTTTTTGCGAAAACACAAGCGCGTATTTTATTATTCATTTGACGCTTTGCTTTTTTTTCGCGTTTCGCCCCCTTTCAACATTTCTCTCTCTTCCGGTGCGTTTACACAGCAGACACACCGGAGAGATCGAGGCGCGGCACGAATGTACTTGTAAGTCCTCTACGTGATACCTTTGCCTGAATCATCAAGAGAACCGTGACCGAGTATTGAGCTGAGTCTTTCGTTCGGTTCGGAGGGGCGGGATCCCGATTCTCTTGCTTGATAACAGAGCGCGTCCCAATTTCAAAGGGATCAAGAGATTTGAGTCCCTTCAGTTCTTAGATCCTCAAGAATCCTCGCAGGAATGTACGTGCGGGGCATCCGTCTGCGCCGTTTTCTGCACGGCGCGCGCTTCTGCATATGACGCGCATGTTGCTGATACAGTCACATACCGTAATCTTGGAGTTTCCTGTTTGCATTTTGCTCTTTTATTCCAATGTAGATCTGGACACAATTGTTGACAGCGAAATGTAAGTGTCGGTTAACATTTAAATTGAAAGTCAACATTTAAATTGAATTTTTGTTTGTCTCGAGGTTTATCTCCGAGGTATTTTTTACATTTTTGTTTTCTTTTTTTTTCAAGTTTATTACTTTTTTTTTTGTTTAATGTTTACCTAAACATTTAATATCTCATAATTATTTTTGAAGAAAGAAATCAATTTTTTCGGTGTAATAACATCTCTCAGAAGTGACGTTACGTGCAACGTAACACTTCGTATTGAAATGGTTTTTCTTTGAAGATAAATCGTCTAATTTACATTGTTGACTAAACGGGTCTTATAATCAAAGTATTTGTTTGAACAAAGGTACTGCTTGCAAAATTTGCTCCCTTTGTAGATTCAATAACCAAGTAGCGGCTCTCTCCTCTACGCTTAATTTCCCCCGAATGAACGTTCGTATCTTACGATGATTTCATATTTTCGAAGAACAATAGCAGACCGCCGAAGGTGAGTCGCTTTATCACACCGAGCGAGAAGCAAAGCCTTTTTTATGATTACTCCTGCGTATGCGATAAAAGAGAGGTGCTTCAATACTTGAAATAGGTTCATTCACTATCCCATGGGCTATTGTAACTCTGGGCCAAAACTCGTTTGTTGTCCCTTAGTTGTCGGCATGCCTTTTGCCGACCTGCAGGCGCCATTATTAATATTTTTAATTAAAGTCTCGCAACACACATACACACACACACACACACACACACACACACACACACACACACACACACACACACACACACACAGACAAAGCGGAAATACGCACGCGTCTGTGAAAAAGAAAGAAAGAGACCGATTTACGCGCTCTGCGCTATTCTGTTCACCTTTTAGAATGTTTTGTACTCGTTCCACGAGCTTTTCGTATCGCGTGTTTTTTTATTATTTTGTTGCGCTGTTTTATTGTTCGAGTAGAACTATCCTCTTTTTTGTTTTGTTTTTTTTTTTTCAATTCATTAATACACACATTTACATTTAGATTGTTAAATGATAATTAAATATAAAAATGACAAACGCTTCCTCTGTTATATAGTTTTTTCGTTTTATTACTATTTATTCGATGGAAAAAATAGTTTATGTTCGAAATTTTTCACAATTCAAAAGAGCGCATATAAATTTTGCGCGCTCGTAACCCTTACGCCTCAACCCAAATACAAACCCAAAATGCGTTTCGATTTGAGACTTTCGATTTCGTAGGAAGACAGGGGTGCTGTGCTCGCGCAACGCATCCACTTCGCGTCGAAGCTCCTCGAGCGTAGGAACGCCATTACCCGATGTTAATGGAATGTAGTTCCGTATTAGCGGCCCCGATTTCGGATCTTCTATATAGGATCCGAAACAGCTATTCTGTCGCGGGAAACGGCCGAGAGCCGAGTAGAGAGAGGGATGAGAGAGTGAGGAAGAGAAAGACAGAGAGAGAGAGAGAGAGAGCGGGCGAGATCTGCGAATGATACTGTAACGCGGCTAGGATTATAACGTGGCCTGTAGGTTATAATGAGGTGCGTGGTAGTCTCATGGCTGGCCACGAGAGATAGCGGCTTGCTGCCCACTTAATTGGCCCCCGACCACCCTTCGCGCATTCCCGCCTATCTGGCCTCCGTTCTCTCCCTCTCATTTCTCGCCCCGCGTCTAAAATTTTAGTCCCGCGAACGCTCTCTCGAATTCAAATCCCCGGCTCGTTCGCGCGTTTCTTTTGACGCGCGCTTCTCACAAATTCACGCGCGCACGTGGGGGAATTGCACGCGAAATGAAACTGATAGCGGATTTTGTATGCAAAAAGCATCACAGTCTGATTATATGGCGAGGCATTGACGAGGAAGAAAATTACGCGAGGGTGAAAAATTATAATAAAAAAATAAAAAATAAATGTTTTGAAAATTTCTCAATTTTTGATTGCGCGAGAGAGCAAACACAACTCTGACTATAGAATTTGCTAAACTAGCCCCACGAATATGTAGACGTTTAATTGAGATGCTTTTTTGATGAGTTTTTTATTCTTTGAGTTTTGTTCAAATTTATTCATATCTGTTCGTCACGACACTATTAACTACTGATAAAAAAAAGTGTACGTTGGCCCAACGACGAACGTAGAACACCAATCACGTCGTTTCCGCTTGAATCGCGAAAATTATTCGGCGGAAGATTCCCCGGGAGCTATCGCGCCTCGCGGAACTTTCATCCACGAGACGCGGTTCGAATGGTAGACGTATCTCTCGTTTTGTAGGGTATCAGGAAGGGACGAAGAGGGGGGAGGGGGGAGGGAAAGAGAGAGGCTTGATGAAAACGATGGTTCAGAGACTGAAGGAGACGGGGCGGGCGGGGTAAGCGGAATGGTAGTAGTACGAGCGTTTCCGCTTCGTCGCCTCGCGGAATCAGCGGCCGAGGTGGATGTTTATTCGCCGGTAGCTTCCTCGATCGCGAAATTTCCCCTCGATCGTGAGAGACGGGAGGCGAAAAACTCGAGTCGAAGGCTTATCGTTGTCGTTTCATTCCCCCGGCCCGCCGCTCTCGTCAGCTGAAGAAAAGTAAATCCACTTTGGAATTAAATCTATTCCTCGCCACGCGCAGAGAGAGGTACGATTCATCCTTTCCGCGTCTCTACCTTGTGTTTCTCTCTTCCTCTTTCTTGAAGGAACATTGCGGGAAGAGAATCTCCCCTTTGCTCGAGCAAGCTTTAACGGTTATCGCGTTTCCTTAAACGGAAAAGCGCCGACGTCGAGGCCACGCCCGGAACGAATTGCTCGCCCACGATCGTTCGCGAAGCGCGTACGCGGATATTCGCCCGCGTTGGCGCGCTGATGAATGCGAGTTGGATTAAATACGACGCTCCCACACGTTTCTGTACTTAGTAGTGTTAATTGGATCGCCACGTTACGAAGTGTTGCTCTGCAAATCTCTCTCGGGTAGAGGAAGAAACTTAAATTTTCTCTTTTATTTTTTTGTTTATACGGTCAATAATTATATTTACTTAGCTTGAGAGAGAGAGAGAGAGAGAGAGAGAGAGAGAGAAAAGAAGGAAACGATGTGGATTGAAGTTATTTACGCGAGCGCACAACGAGTTTCTCTCTCGTAAACTAAATAATTGCACAAATAACATATGCGAACAGTAGATAACATCGACGAAATGTGTGTTTCTCGCTAAATGCGTTTCGACCGCAAACTTTGTGTCAGAAATTTACGATATAATTATCGGCACACAAAGTGTTGCGCCGCATTAACGACACGCTCGAGCCATATGGGAAGCATCTCTCCCGACTGAATTGGGCGATAAAAATAATAATTTCTTGTAACGTTTGAGACCCGTGAGTTATAAAACATAATTTGCGGCAATAGAGTGTAATGTTGTGTGTGTGTGTATATATATAAAACGCGGGGCGGCTCAATATTTACGATCGTCTGGTTCGAGCCGAGGATACTGTTGTCGTCGTCGTCGTCGTCGACGCCGAAAACGACGTCGACGACACTTCTCAATGAGCTTCCCGGCTTGCGTCCCCTCGGCGTGAGGGATGGCTGTATCCTCGGATGAACACGGTTCCGGGTCCCGTCTGGCCACGACGGAGTAACAGCCCCAATTAATCCTTCGAATTCGAGTTACGAGCCACCGAAATGAGTCGTTATATAATCCGGGTTATTTCTGTCGGTTATTCGAAGCTGCTGCTCTCCCTAAAAGCGCTCACATAATCGTGCGTCACGCATTGTTCGCGCACTCGCGTTTTGCCGATCGTAAAATCCGCGCGGCAACCTCTTCCAAGAATATCGGAAGAGAGTGGGTGGCTTAATGGAATTTACAAAAAGTGCGCCACAAAACGAGAGAGAGAGAGAGAGCGTCGGGCGAAGATGGTTGGGTGAAACGCGCCCGGCGAACCGTTTGCTCGTAAAATTTACTACTAGAACATAAAATACACCGTGGGAGCGATTATTTGTCAAATAATTTATTTGCCGAGCAAAAACGGTAACCACGCGGAGCAATGCGGCCGATGGTGGTAACGGCGAATTCGGTGGTGAACGAGCGAAGCGAAGAAGCTGTTCCGGGATGAGAGAGTAAACGCGCGACCGGGATGGGCGAAACAGAAGGGGAGGGTGAAAGTTTGGCCGCAGCTCAAAGCGCGTATCATGTCCACTCGGAGAGGCAGCCTTTCTCTCGGAAAGACTACCCTAGTAGTCTTTGGCAAAGGTGCAACAAGCACGTAATGCACTCCTCCCGCGGTTTCAACCGGGATCAAGTATCCAGATGATTCAGTTTTTTCCCGGACGAGTTTCCTTAAAGTGCACTTTGTCAAACGCCCAGTTTCACGGGGTCGCTAAGACATCAAAGCGTTTTAAGAAATACCTTCGCTCAATCGCGCGAACGCTCTTTAATACAATTCCGACAGTTATTTCACTTCGGAATTAAAAACCTCGCGCGACCTAATATTTGTGTTGTCATCATTTATTCGATCCTAAATGTTAATAATAAACAATCAATCGCTCGTGAAATGATCAAAAAAGTCAAAAGGCCGATACGAGCAGTAAAATACAGGTTGGTCGTGTATAGAAAGTAATCTTTATTAAATAAACAAACGTTTTAGTCCCAACAATTTTGAACCTTCTTCAGTGTATTAAAGTTTAAATTAAAATAAAAGCCGTTATAACTCACTACATCACTACCGGATAAAATAAATAATGTCAATAGAACTTGACGATCAAATACAATAACATGCTGTGTAAATTGTTGGGACTGAAACGTTTGTTTATTTAATAAAGACTTTTTTCTATACACGACCAACCTGTATTTTACTGCTCGTATCGGCCTTTTGACTTTTTTGTAATAATAAAATTACACCGATCAATGAAGAGAATAATAATTGCGGATCTCAGTGGCTATAAATTACATCGCGCCCACCATCGGACGATTTATCGTCCAAAAACAGAGAGACATTCGAGATTTGGCTCGAGAATCTCTATTACATACTTTGAATTCAAACGTCTCGAAATGCATTCATGGCTGCCGTATGCAAAACAACCAACGTTCGAGTTCGGCCAGCAAGGCGACGGAGGTGGGAAGTTTAAAGTAGGTACAAGGGAAAACGGGACACCGATAGAAGTACAAGAGAGGAGGAGGAGGAGGAGGAGGAGGAGGAGGAGGAGGAGAAAAGAGGAGGAGGAGGTAAGGGCGGGGGGTGGGAAGGTATGGGAGTTGCATTTAGCGCTTAATTCAGGCCACGATGGTTGGTTTCCCGATGTGATTCAGTGGAGCTGCGCCGCCCCTACCCGCCGCCTAATGAAGACACATGCTTCCAGCGGTGCAAGCCAAATGATACCTAGGCCATGCATACGTTTCGCATGTCGTCGCGTTCGGTTCCGTTCCATTGTACACACTAATGGCGTGCTAGGTATTGCGCGAACGCAGGCTTCGGTTGGAAATTCCGAAAGTTGCGGCGCGCTTCGGTTAAGAGTCACACACTATGAAAAGAAAGAGTAAATTTCACAGTATTTTTTTTTGTTTTGTTTTTTTTTTAATAATAATAGTGTACACGTTTGGTAGAAGAATGCGCTTGAACTGCTTTGTTTCAGAGCAAGATTATAATTCCGGCAATTAAGATCTCGTTAATGTTAACAATTGTATCGGTCGCGTAAAAGCGAAACAAACAAAACGCAGAATTATGAAAGTCGTCATTTTTATCCTCGTGCCTTTACGGCTTAATTGTCTCTTGAGACTTATACAAGCAAGACCGTGAAAAGGCTTTCTCGAATGATAAACAGTCAGATACACGATCGGAAGGGGAGGTGGTTTAATTTACAGCTTGGAGATCCCGAGATTCTACGGGGAATTACCGCCGGGGAATTTCACACTCCCAGGTTCGACGAATCAGAGGAAGGGACATTAGATAAACGTTTGGGGGCAACCGCGTCGAGATTCCAGAAGTCTCGGTCTCTTCGGGCATTTTCAAGGTTCGCATCCCTTAGGATGGAATTTGCGTGGGGTTGATTGGCAATGAAGGGGACTAACGTTGCGGTAACGTTGAGTAAAACCTCAGTTCCTATCTAAATTGTCTTGAACAAAAAACATTGATTTAAGGGAACAAAATATTAAACGCCAAAGTGGTATTTACGTTAACGCCCAGTTTTAATTTTTGCCTCTCAACAAAAACAGCACAACCAAAAGATAGAAATATAAAAAAACTTGTTTTTCTCTGAGCAAAATAAAAAAATAAAAAAACGGAAGAGTTAATTCTCGCAGTATGCACTTTTCCATAAAAGTCTCGTCAACGTAACCGCGTTCTCGTTTTGGATCGTCTGGGGATCTCTCTGGAGAACGAGGGTTGGTCGCCCCCGGAGGAGCCGACATAGGGTGTGATGGTACAAGGGGACCTGAGCGGAGTGTGTCGGTGGATCGACGACGTGAAGTTGCGGTAGTAGCCGCGCAAAGAGTTAATCCAATGCAAAGACCAGTTTCAATTTGGTGCAAGTGGTGCTCCAGGGACGCGCTTGCGGAACGGCTCTGCGGTTACGTTGCAATCCTCCACCCTCGCAGTCTCTCCCCCTCGATACCGGTGGCGTCAGCTCGGACGATATATCGAGGACGGCACATTCGAGCGACGACACCCGCGAGACTTTGCGTTTCTCAGAAAATCGCATTATTCCTTCTGGCCGTTGCCGGCGGATCTTGACGACGTAGACGAGACAGAGAGCGGCTTCAATGCTCTTTCTAAGCCGCGCCGGACGCGCGCTTCCGGTAATATCTTATGATAAGATAGTGTATATTGCAACACGCGGGCGCACCTCCGAGCGCCACCTTCGTGCTATCGCTATCTCTCGTGCTCGATATTTCTTTGTCGTTCGCTTATGGGAATTTATAGGCATCATGAGAGTTCGTTACGGGATTGAAACGGACTCGCTCGGAATAATAAACGGCGTTAAAAGGTAATCGAATGTAATCGCGCGGCTCATAAACTTTTTATCGATAATTGGATCGAAACGATCAAATTATTGGCGTCAGTGCGTGTATGTATAAAGTACGATAGATTTACGATCTATATATATTTTATATCGTCGTTATTGTTATTGTCATCATTATAATTATATTTAAAAAAAATATTAAGATGTGCGAGAGTCAAAATCACAGATTGTAAAATCTGTTTTCAATTTCAAAAATACATACGCGTGTGTATTTTTTTATTGAAAATAACATTATTATTAAATTATTAGATTTTGTTAAAACTAATTATTTTTTTTAGTTTTTCAATAGAAAAACGTGTTTTTTTATTGAAAATAAAAATTGACACGAACGTTTCGAATTTTTTTTTTTTAATTTTCTTCAGCGTACAACAATAATAATTGAAATAATAATTAACAAGTCGATAATAATACATTCGTTATCATATTATCATCAACTTTGAACATCGACTTAACACGATCTTCTCAAAAAGTTAATATACAAACGCAGTAAAAAAGTTGTAAATAAAAGAAGGCAAACAATTTCTTTTCCCTGAACTCGCACCCACGGAATGGTGGTGTGGATAGAAAGCTCGTCGTGCACTTATTCGCGCATGAACATGCGCGCATGAAAGATGAATCGAGAACTTGTCGAATACCGGCGGAATGCAGGAAGAGAGGCATCGACCGTAGAACCACGTCAAGCTTCCCCGCTGCGCGTTATTTCATTTCACTCTCTCGCCTTTCGCGGAGTGGAAGGCCCTCGACCTCTCATCCATCAAACCCCGTCTCCATGCATCTGCTTCTAACTTCATACATCACAATTACGCTGCATGCTGCCCCCTTTCGCCCGGTTATTTGCATCGAGATCTCGCACTTTTCCATTCTTCGAAATCGACGTGCACAGATTATATTCTCACCAGGAACGTTCGTCGATTGATCGCGCGCTTTTAATACACGCGCCACTTGCGATATTCTGTGTATTTTCGCGCGGCGGAATTAATACGCTTGATCTACGAAGTATAAAATAATTTACTTTCGTATAAAACAATCAATGCAATAATTGCAACAAAACAAAAGCAAACGGATAAATACATAAATATTAAATTGATGAATTTTCAGATAAATATATTTCCGTCAAAAGATACATGAATTTAACGCGTTTTATCATACACGGAAATACATAACCGCGCGATAGCCGGAAGCATCTACCATGTGAGTCACGTGCGTTACGCTTTCTCCTCCCCGCTTCCAACCTCCTCTTTCCCGCATCCAAACATACATTTCTCTCGTCCGAAATCCGTGGACCGCTGGCTGGTACTTGGATATAGCCAAGATTTCTGCGTTGAAATACGATTCTCTCGGGTAGGGGCGTGGAGGATCTTACACAACGAACTTTAAACTTATTTTTATTTATCCTCCGCGGCTATAAAATGGTTGCAAAGAGATTCTCGTCGGCGACCGACAAAAAAAAAGAAAACGGAAAAACAAGTCTTCCGGACGGTGGAAAGAAAAAGAGAAAGAGAGAGAGAGAGAGAGAGAGAGAGAGAGAGAGAGAGAGAGCGCCGAGTGAAGATGCGGATGATGGGTGTGAAAAAGGATGGAGCGGCAAGTAGTAAGGCAAAGGGTCCCCGGGAGCACGTTTGTTTTTCGAAGGACCATTCTCTTTCCGCGCCGCGAGCACTAAGTAAAACTCACTTAATTCGTTCCAATGTCCGCGTCTGCCCTTCCCCGTGTGAACCGAAGTTAAAATTTAATCAAATCTCCGCCGCTACCTAACCGGATTACGCGAGGACTCATTAGAGTCCTTCGCGACGCGCGTTCTGAGAATATGCACTTTTGCACTCGTAGAATTCAGAAAAGTCGCGCCGCGCCGCGCGCGGTAACGACGTGATCCATCTTGCGCGCGAGAAGAGAGAAATATCCGCGTTTCTGATATATCAAACACTCGAATTCTTTCTAGCAGATGAAAAGCCAACGCGAATCTGGCTATCTTCGCGAAGTTTCTTCTCGCGAGGACGTTGTTCCTTGGTTTTTTTTTTTTTTTTTCTTTAATCTCTCGAGAGATTGGAATTTATCTCTCGTACCAGCGGAGATAATGGCACAAAAATTGTACAAATTTAATCGTGAAATAGTACCGTATCCATTAAGAAAGTTTACTTTTATTAAAATATTACAGAGACAATAAAAGAGAGAGAGAAGGGGAAGAGAGAGAGAGAGAGAGAAGAGGAAGAGAGAGAGCTGTACTCTATTATCGTAAAACTCACAGCATATCGCGTGTAGGGTGAAACACGGATATATGTTTAATAAGAACGTTACGTGTATCACAGAGCGAAAAACTCCGACTCCGCCAAAAAACGCGACGTGCCGTGAGAGTTTTGGACGGGAAAAAGAGTCGAAAGACGGGGGGATGAATAAATTTAAGGAACGTTATCTCGACAGTTACGGCGCCGAGGAAATTCTTTTAGGGAAAGAAAATAGATACACGTAGGGTGTACATGTGTATTATACCTAGGCTCGCGAAAGGTTGCGGATTATCGCGGTTAAAAAGTTGACGTATCGCGCGTCGCGTGTCAGATGAACATATCACGAACAGCTCGGCTATTATCCAGCGATTAGGCGCATGTAATTCCGAGTTAATTATTAATAACTCGCAAAATTACGCTCACGTGGTCACGTGAGCTAAAAGGGAAAACGCGCGAGAAAGTGAAACGGAATAGGGTTGAAATTCGAGGGAACGACTTGTGTTTGAGTGTGTGTGTGTGTGTGTGTGTAAACGCGAGAAATATCTGAGAAAAAAAGGGAGAATAATATATACACACACATGAAAATTCAAGCGCGCATTTACTGAAGAAGCGACGATCGCTCTGTCAGCATTTTATCGCGTAATCGAAAATTTCCAAGCAAACGAAACTCTTTGCCGCTCGTTCTTTCCCGCGCTCGTTTCCGCGCTTCAGCGTGATTTACTCGGTTGAGACGAAATCTAGCGACTAGGTCCCTTGACAGGGGCCCCAAGGACTAGGGTATCCCAACAGCTCTCACTCAGATTCGCCTTTTCTTGTACTCTCTCTCTCTCTACTTCCTTCGCTCGGAATAGTATCCTCCTTTTACGCTTACGCTCTCAATTTCCGCTCCTTGTGTGTCTGTCTCTTTTCCAACTATTCCGCGCTTCTTTCCTGTCTGCCTATCTAATACCGTCGCTGTTTTTTTTAGATTTACGGAAACCCGCCGATGTCCGTTTCTCTTCTCTGTTGCACATGTTTTCCTCTTCAAATGGATAGAAGATCGTTTTGAGTCGTTTTTTTTTTTTTTTTTTTTTCTGCTCTCCCGTTTCATCGATGCGTTCATGCCGCTGTGCGGTTAGTTTTACTTGTTTGGTTACTTACTCTCTCGATCGCTTCGATCCGAGACTTGTCTTGGCGTACGTGCCGCTGACTGGTTTTCACGATTTACGACGGCTTGTCTTTCTAAAGGAGCGCGCAAGACCGACGGGGGCCGGAGTGATACGGTCGGTACTGGTCGGCCCGACTAATTGGAATTGCATTAATTTCTTTTTTCGCCGATTACTTGCCTTGTCCGTTCGATAAGATTGCTTTTCAGTTTACGCGACTGTCTGCCACCGTGAAAATCCATGTTCCAAGCCGCGTTCTAGAAACGACACGTTTTTTTGCGATCCCACGTGAATTTTAAAAGACGTCGCAAGACCGTTTCTTCCACGCAGTGGCAGTATGAAATATTGTTATACCTTAGAGAATACGTGTCGGCGCAAATTGAATATATCCGCGTATAATAAATAACCACAATTCTCAAAGTTAATCTAATTTCGGTAATAATTTTCACGTAATAAATGTGAAACACATATTTAACGCGGGCACTAATTAGAGAAATTATTAAATGTGAAATCTATAATTCTGTGCATAATGTGTACGTATCTAAATTTCCAATTCGCTTCTTACCGACCTGCAAAATCGGTAATATTAATAATTCATATGCGTGTACCTGGAAATCGTGTGTTCGTGTGCGTGTAGATTATATTGCATTTTAATTGCACCGCGCGTGTATAGAATATTAACTTCCATATCATTAGTAGTGTCAATGAAGAACGTAATATTACGCTTGAACTATAATATTTAGTATATTATATGTAACATTAAACAGTGTGTGCGCGCGCGCGTAGAATTCGTTTACAATTAGAGAAGACCGTAGCCACTGCTTATATCTCGTTTATTAAATACAAAAAAAAAAAAAATTCCTTCATAGTGCAGGTTGCTACTATCATGCGAATCGCGTGTACAAAGTAGATTTTAGTAAAAACATGGAATATGATGTTCGTGAGCACTTTTGCAAGATTGGATATCCTAAGCAGATTTATCTCATATGTTTTAGTTACTTTTTATTAGTTTAAAAATTAAGAAGTATGAGTAAAATGAAAATTAAAAAGTAGTTTCAAATAATTTTTCTATATAAGTATTCAACCGTCATTACTACGTAGGTTATAAATGTAATCTTTACTTACAAAGAAACGTTTGACTCGTGAAACATGATTAGCTGTCACATCATGAATATGCGCGTGAAAGCAATTGCCGTTTTTGTTATATACAACATTTCTATTATAAAAAAATTTATTTTTATTATATTTTGTTATATTTTCTTACGTACTTATCTATTTGACACACTTACTTAATGTAAGTGTGTCGAATAAATAAATATGTAAGAAAATAGTGTTTATGAAAATAGTGTTTATGAAAATTATTAATAAAAATTATTGTTTTAGAAATATAAATAATTATTAATGTTTTAAAAGTAGATGTACTTGATAAATAGATATACTTGACAGTAAAGTAATATAATTTTACTAATATTGTAATAAAAGAAACAAAAATTATACTTTACCTTATAATTTCTTTATAAAGAGACAATCTAATTTATTTATTATTAAATGTTTGATTTAGAATAAATTAGAAAATTTGTACAAGTGTGTTTAGCATTATATATATATATATAAATAACATTTTTATATATAAATATATAAGATTAATATTTTTTCTTAAAGCTGACAAATCTATTATGGAATGTATCTAATATTAGATAATAATGTTACAAACATTTTGTTTCTTTAATCATTTATTTTGGATCTTACTTCATGTTTCTTCAGGTCTCTCCTAGATTATAGAATTGAATATTGTTCTTCTAGAGACTGTGCTTGTCTCTTTATAGTGTTACCTATCTGAATATTTAGTGAATTATATATATCAGAACCTAAATTATTATAGTTTGTTATTACATTATCACGATAACAAACCAAAATGAAATAATCGTTGCGGTTATTTAGACAGTTATTGATGTGTTTTGCACTTTTGTATACGCAGATTTAATTTTAATTATTATTTAATTACCTACGTAATTACAAAACCGGTAATCTCTGAACAAATACGCTGTTAATTTAATTATACTGCCGTCACATGTTAACGCGCGATGCAATTTCATTACAATATAATCCACGGTCAAATAAAATTAAGTACTTTTTTTCGTGTTATAATAACAACACACATTTTCTTTTACATTATCTTTTCTTTTATCGTATATTTAGCAGAAAAAAGTATATTTTTGTGTGCGTATGTGTGTATATGTGTGTGTAAGAAAGAGAGAAAGAGAGAAGGAGCACAATATTGATCAATATATCGAGAAGCGATTATCAGACGGGAAAAACGGACAGGATATCATCGATTATGATAACATTAAAGTGTGTTTACGTTTGACAAAGCAAACACAGTACATATGCCGGGACACATTTTTCTCCTAACGTTGGCACATAGATATACCAATTTTTATGTCGCACGTGTATATATGTATATATATAACGTAGACGTCCGTCCGGGTGGATGTGTACATAATGCGTGCTAGTCAAGTCGGACCGTTGAGTGACAGTCGGGCTAATGGACCATCTCTCTTCTCTCCTCTCATCACCGACAACCGGACGCCATTGTTGACTTCGCATCATCCACTATGACGGCTCCTACGTTGCAGAGTACCCCCGTGTGTGAATCCGTCGCTTTTCCTACAAGAAACGTCGTTTTCTTTCGTCTGGTTGCTTTTATTAACTCGTATCCGAGAAGCGGAATGTCGTTCGTGGGTCAATATATCTCGAAGACGGACATTTTCGAGCGCAAATAATGAAGTGGAAATGTGCCGTTATATAGGCATTTGTTGCGTTGCATACATACATACGTGCGCGATTTTAACCCGGAAACTTCAGTCACGCGTCCAACATTATAGATTCATGATACGCGTTTTCGGTTCATAATAATCATCGACAGTCTATTGAATCGCGCATAATTAGTGTTAAACTTGTACGCATTCCAGTCCGCGCCGGGTACGAGATCATCACGAATGATAGTTGTAACGTTCACTTTTGACAGACGGTAACGGCATTATATACGGCAATAATTCGTTAATCACAAGCTGTCCAATTAATGTCAAATTAAACGATGTGAAATACGAACCGCATTTCCGTTTGATGCTGGTGCGCCACATTATTGATGTCATTACCGATTGTGAGAGACGAGAACGATTATTATATTTTTGGACGCGCTTGGTTGATAAATAAATATAAGATAACTGAAATAATTTTCTTGTCCGATAAGGAAGTCTCGATCGCATCGAGAATGGATACACACGCGTTCGGAGGCCGCCAAATCGAGCGCGAGTCCAAGCAATTTATCTCGCTTTAATTTTCAAAGTGCTCCTCCTCCCTTTCGCCAATCATTCGCATACGTGTGTATCGCAATGTTGCTACATTTGCGACCAAAAGATTTTTTCTCGCAGTTTTCACGACTAAAACGCAAAGTGATAGAACGCTTTAGAAAAAAAAAAAAAAAAAAAAAAGAAAAAAAAAGAGATTGCAGTTACGTTGGAAGAGGAGCGTGAATATAATGAGAAAAAGACAGAGAGGGCAAGCGTATATGGGCTCTCGAAAAGCATCAGGGAGCGGGTACGGTGAACAATGAGGGGGGGAAAGAGTGGAAGAGAAGGAGGAGGAGGAGGAGAAGTTGGAGAGGTATACGTGAGCGCGAGGGTAATGTACTGTTCTCACCTCCGACAGGCCCTCGGGGCTCCTCCGGCTATCCTTTGGTGGTGTATGCGCGATTGTGCGCTGTGTACTAGCCGATATAACGCACATAGACGCCTAACTTACGTGCGTGCACACACACGTTGATGCAGACGTTGGGATGATGCGCAAGGTCGGAGGATCTGCCATGTAGACTCTCTCGCCCTACGTTGCGCGAGAGAAACGCGCGTTGCTCGTGTCCACTCATCATCAGACGACTCCGTCTGTCGTCTGTCTGCTATCTTCGCTATTTTCTATTTTGCACTTTGATTCTGCCTTTCGCGCGAAACGCGGCGGCGTTGTTTGAATCGAAGAATTCTTCATCTCGCACCAACGTTCGAAATTAAACAAAGTGATATAGCGACGAGAATAAAAAGATACGATTTTATTTATTTCACGTGTTTACATAAATTGTTGTTGTTATTTCCCGTGGCAATTTGTCTCCATCATTTGACAAAAACCCAGCGTATAGGGAGAGTTCTGTGTAATAGATTATTATTCGCGCGCACATCGGCCGACGTTAATAGAAAGAATACAGAAATGATGAAGAAAACAATCGACGAATCGATTGATTCATCGACACCCCGGCGATTGTTCCGTTCTCGCGCCCGTGTATACACGCCCGTGAATTATGGCGGCCGCGCCACGTCGCGTCCACGGAAGGAAGGGGCGCACGGGAGAATCGAAGTGAATGACGCGCGCGCGCGCGCGCGGCGCTACGCGAGAGGGGCGCGAAGAAGAGAGAAACTGCGACAAGGGGGCTGCTGACAGACAGTGACGGGTACCACTTTATCCGCGACACGATTCTGCGCTTACCACAGCCCGCCAGTTTACCATCACCGTCGTCGTCAATGCCGCCTACGACCGATCCGATCTGATCTCATCCTCTGGTCGCTCTGATCCTTTCTATCCATCTCTTTCCTCTCGCGCGTTTGCTCTCTTACTTGATCCTGCCTGGGTCTCTATATCTTCGCGCGCGAGATTTTCCTTACCTTCTCTGCGGCGCTTGTCTCTTGCTCTTGTTTCTCCGCGTAACACAACGTGGATGGGGGGCAGCCCTCGCGAGATGTGCCGAGAGCTTCCCGGTTCGCGCGGCTTAAATTTGAAATTTGGCGAATGATCGAGAGAATCTTCGCAATTTTATATACGTTGGTAAAAATACACATAGTCCAAACCCTAAGTTGGTTCACATGTTCTTACGTTGTATAAATATCGTTCTTGTTGAGCTTCTCTCCGCTTTTTCGCTACGGGAGGGAGAGATGCTCCCGCACCCTGTACCGAATTGAATACGAGCCTTTCGACCGAAGGCTTCGCGACGAGATGTGGATGTCTGTATCTGAGAATCTTATGTCGACGGGGGGTGCGAGGGAGTGCGTCGCTCTAGCAAAATCCGAACCCTCGTATGTATTTCGGTCATCCCATCCGAGGATCGAAAACGGGAACGTACTCGCGATCCTCCCCTCACGCGCACCTGTCTGTCATTCGTATATATACGAGGGTATACTTCCGATTTCGAGCGCCCTGAGGGAAATAATCCGTTGTTTCGTTCTCTAGATCACGTAGAAGAACCCGCGCTATACTTCCCGGAGTATTATGGATTTCTATATTCTTCGGCGCGCATGTACCCAAGTCGCGTATGTGTGTCCCGTGCACCATGTATCCCGTGGTATGTATCGATCAGACTGTGTACGTGCAAGTCTGGCTCCCCTATAATGCAAAGGAGACGTCGCGAGTGGAAGTCGTCGTACGGCTCATCAGCGTCAGCGTGCAAGTGTCTTGTTGTGTCTGAAATTGCGGCAACGAAATCCACGAAACTTTATTGATCGGCTCAATCTTGCACGAGTTGAGCTTGTCTTCGACGGCGAAAGCGTATCGCATTCCCTCGACTGAGATTCGACGGAAGGAAGAGCGTCAAGACAGACGGCGCACACGTATATCACGATATGTCATAAAAGCGGTGTGACACACACGTGCGCGATTAAGTAATTGCGGAGAAATGATTCCTTATCGACGATTAAGTTGAAATTTTACATCACATATGGAATCGCAAACACCGAAAAAATTGTATTCTTGTTTTGAGGATATCCCACTTACTTTAAGTATATTTTATACTAAAATAAGCGCCAAGAAGAGTTCCTTATTTTAAGAGGAAAATCCTCTAAATAGTAATATTGATAAGAATATATACTGATTAGAATATAAAAAGCCTCTATAGAAAAACATATATATCTCACTATCAAAAAAGACTATATTCCTTAATTAAGAATATATTCTTAAGGTAGTTATTGAGCCTCAGTGGAGCTCATCCACTTGTACTTGTGGCGTACCAACAAGTAAGTGTAGAAAGTAAAGAAAAAATTGAGCACCACTGACACGCACACACAGAGTTCAGCATATATGTGTACACATACACATGTATAAACTTATCATCGTGAACATTTGGTATAGGTTATGATTTGTATTACTTAAAAAATAGTTAAATATTTATTTATGAATCATGATAATCTCCTACATCGTACGTTTTTTTATGCTGCGCGCACTTTCTCTCCTCTCGTCTCTTTCATAACATGTTGCCAAATCTTCACTTACTTATATTTTACAAAACTTTGTCGTCTGCTAAATTTAAAAAATGAGCAACTTCTTATTCGAATTAATATTAAACAAAACCGTTGACACACTTGAAACAAACACAATAGATCCGTAATAAAATTATCTGTATGTTCCTAGTTTTTTAGAAGGATTGTAAATACAGTTTATTATCTAACATTGAAAACGTTACCCGCTAGAGGCTCAAGGATAGGCTTTGTGTGTTAAAAAGCTGAACTTCAAAGCCTTATATCTTTTTTTTGGTACGGCTGAGCTTTTTGAGATTGAACAATATGATAGATTGCTTACTTAAAAATGTATATTCCAAATATGAATAAGATTGTAAATAGACTGAAAATCTCAATAACTACCTTAAATAAAGAATATATTCTTAAATAAAGAATATATTCTTAATTTCAGAAGAATATCATCTAAAATCTTTAAGAAGATTTTTTAAGTATAAAATCTTCTACTTACGAGAATATAATTTTTTCGGTGAAGAAATATAGCTAATTGCAATATGCGTGAAATATTTTGTAATATTTGCCCCGTAATAATTGCCGTCTTCGTTAAGTTTGGAAAAAACTGAGAAAAGAAAAAAAGACAACAACAATAGAGCGCATTTCGATGTGTGTAATGAGGATAAGTAACAGGTTACTGAACCTATAGCGAATGTAACGCATGCAAATGAAAGGTATTTGTGTAAAGCGTGGCTGGCAACAATATGGGAACATAGCCGTCAATTGTCGATAATATCGTCGATAATAGCATACGGCATGCATCATTTACCGGCTATCATCGACGAATCCATATTCCGACTGAAAGGGTGAAATTGAAACGCGAAAGCGAAAGATAGATTGAAAACGCGAAAGAAAGTATTGTGTGGACATGAAAATGTTTTACGCGCACAATAATAATTCTCGCATTCATTTGTAATTGGCTATAGAATTGTTACGTGTGCGAATATATTTAATATTAAAACTCGGAGTGCGCACGCTGGTATTTTATACGTTACGTATTTTGTGCACACGATGACTTCGAATTTACATACATCGCAACAGCACCTGGCATGCCGTATCTCAGTTCTCTCGTTTAAAATATTATCACAGCACCATCTGCCAGTTGCAACAGATACGATAAACGGAGAAAATATTTCGTTCATCCGTTTCCGGGTACGACGCGTGCATATGCACGCGAAAGCAATCTATTTGAGTGAATAGTCAGAGATAATGCGTAAAAGTAATCTCTAGCTCTGGTGCCGCTTTACGATCGCTTTTATTTTTCACATTGATTTTATTTCTCAAACGCTAGATATAATCACCGATTCCGCGTCACTATATTTTTCGTAACTATTACTTTTTAAATTAGAAAGAGATATAGGCTAAAATGGAAGGGAGGGAGGAAGTACACAACACACGATTAATTGTGTGTTGCAAAATTCTTATTATGTGTAATGATGTAACTTATCAACTGTTAAATGTACAAAATGTTTACATGAATAATATATGTGTGTATGTGCGTGTGCAAGCTTATTATCAAGATGAAAAATAAAATTTGCATACATTATTGGAAAACATCAGGTCTAAATAATGCAAGTTTTATTTTATTTAAATAATGTTTTCCAATAATGTATGCAAATTTTATTTTTTATCTTGATAATGAACTATATATATATATATATACGTTTATTATTTATGTAAACATTTTGTTAAAACTTTTAGCATTGATAAAAACCACATTTAATAGTTGAAACGCGTTACATTATCACATACATAATAAAAATTTTGCAACACAATATTTAGACTTAATGTTCTTTAATAATGTATGCAAGAGTTTTATTTTTTATATCAGTAATAAGCTACATAAATAAATAAATATATATATATATACGTATATATTGTTCATGTAATGACATTTTGTTAGAATTTTTAGCCTTTGATGAAGACCATCACACATAATAAAGGAATTTTGCAACGCGCAATTAACCGTGTGTTTATTAATTTGAAATTTTGAAGCCACTACAACTTTCCAGATGATTTACTTTTTAATTCTTTAGCGTCCAATAGCGGTCATTTATCATTACAGTTTATCATTATCAATACAGTCATTTATCATTTTGCGCAACTAATAATTCTGCGTCATACATGTTTAAAACGAAGACAACAAGAAGCGTGTCATCTTTCGATTTTCGTGACTGCGGAAGGAAAGAACATAATTATCAGCTGCTCAAATGATAGAGCGTGCCAAGTTGTTTGAAAGATCTTCTCGAAATCACTTCTCTCCTCCCGAACATTATATGTATCTTTTGACTATAGTTGAGCTTCCAGTGGGCGTTGATAGACGTCCTAACGATCGCCCAACGGCGACTAATTTCGGGTTTCTCTAATTAATACAAATAACCTCGGCGAGTCCCGTTGCTCTTCAAGTCTCGACTTGCGCGAAAGAACGACCATCCCGCGCGGCGTGCGCTTCCTTCTTCAGTCGACGAATTAACTCGTTGTCTCTCTTTGCGGCGCAAAGGGGCTCCGCAACTTTACTCTTCTCTCGACATGGTTTTCTCTTCTCTCAAAAAAAAAAGCAAAAAAAAGAAAACGTCCGTCGCGTCAAGGGGTCTTCCTAAATTACTAGCATTTATAAACCGGATTCGAGCGCTAACTCTGCCGTGACTTCAAAACGGCAGAGAGACTGCAGGAATCATCGCTTTTAATTGCCGTTCTCGCTCGCTCGTATTATCGGTTTCAGCGCTGAATTACGAATTATCACATTCACCGCACGTTATCTACTGACGTTATTACTTTCGAGTCAATGATTACAATGCGAACGCGCGCGTGCGCGCGATATATATGCGTCTCTCTCTCTCGGCGACAGAGCGAAGTGTGAAATAGTCGTATATTTCTGTTGATAAAAAAAAAGAAAAAAACAAAGTCAGCAAAAGTAATTACGAACAGAATATATTATTGAAGGGAAGAAAATTGTTAATAATAAAAAAAAACTCTAATATACTTGGAAATCCCGAATCGGATTTCGTAGACGTGTTCTTTTGCGGAAGACATGAAAAGGCGAAATTATATTTCACTGCGCACGCGATTATTGACTCTGCAGTAGCAAGTAGACCAGAACAAGACCAGTTTTGATGAGTCTACCTCAGACGAACCTTTAGCACTTTGAAATCCGCGGCGGAGTATACCATTTCTGCCCCCCCGTCGTATCATGTTGACGTAACATTTCTGCTTGCGTACTCGCTCTCCGTACCGACTTCCAACTCGCAGAATGGCGCTCGGCTTCCTTCGTGTAAACAATAATCCTACCATGTAAACGTGAAAACGTAGGCCAACTCGAACCATCGTGGTGCTCTACACGCTTTCTCAAGCAAGAAATAACGCGGGGGATCCACTTTCTCGCGCTTTCATGAATTTTCTATACGAACCGGATGGATTAAAAATAACCGTAAAAGCGTTTTTGCGCGAAGATAGGTTGATGCAAGGAATCCCTTCACGTTGAAAGCAAATTTTGCGCCGCCAGCTTTATTCCCATATTGCTTCAAGAGGTAGCGAAATATTAAAAGCTATCTGGGGTAATATGTGCTAAGCGTCTTTGCGTAGAGTTGAGGAACAACAAAGAATCAAAATTTATTTATCTAGTATCAGTAATGTCACTAATCTCATACGTTATGTTATATATATTCAAACGAGTGCATTGGAAAAAGTTTTTAATTTTAACGCAAAAGAATTTTTTTTGAATTAAGAATAGCTCACTTTTTCATTATAATTTTCAGTTTCTTAATAATTTTTGAAAAAAGAAATGTATTAGAAAAAATTAAGTTTAACGCAAAATAATTTTTTTTTTTTTCAAATTAAATCTTCGTGGGTCTCTCAGACCCGCCCAAAAATTTCAAACCGATGGTTTTAATAAAAATTAGTTGTTTTTAAAGCTTATATTTTCGAAACTACTAGAAATTGTTTTAACCTGTTTGTTTTTTATCGACGCAGAATTGTTTACATCTAAGATTAAAAAAAAAAAATTTGGAAAAATATTGATTTTTCGCGGAGATATTCGATTTCAAAGTCTCATGAATCTCACAGACCTCGTGTAACTAGCAAGCGTTGATTGGGGTTTGTTCACGAAGGATTAAGAACAGTTCATTGTTTTCATTTTCTTAATAATTTTTGAGAATATGTACACAAACGCAAAATCTATTCGACGATACCGACTTGATTAAAACAAACGTTCAAGAATATCTCAACTTGCACTTCTCTCGGGACTTGAAACTAGTAAGTAGTTAAAGATTAGGGATAAACAGTATATATTAATGTACGTAAGAAGTTTGCTCGATACCTGTCGCAAAAGTTACGAAGTTACAAGCTCGGCCTTCCCCGCGAAGTTCGTTGCGCGCGAGCAAAGAGGTTTGCAATTATTTATTAAAAAGGCAGATCAGAGAAAACGGACTGAAATTTCAGAGTTTCCGGAACATTGACCGAAGAGACGAGGGGAAAAAAAAAAAAAAAAATCGTCGCGGATGAGCAATGATGGCAAAGAGAGGAAAAATGGGGTATACAAGTATCAATTTAAAATTGTGAGATGTAGGTTAGTTCAATTTCCGCGGAGTCCGGCGGAATGAAGTAAGGAGAAAAACTTTCTTTCTTGAATAGTCAGATTTTCTTTTAACGGACGATTAAGAATCTTGAAGCGGTAAAGCAAAGAAGAAATTGACTTGTGCTGTATTACACCGAAACCTCCTTTCGCCATTTACATTTAATCATCTCCGCACAATTAGCACGACAGTACTGAAAAAAGTATAATTAAAGAGTATAATTTCTATGAGTGAGTCCTTTCCACACTTAATAGAGCGTTAATCGGTTTCTTTATTAATTGTGTCAGCTTCACAAAGGTGTTTTCACACCTCGAATCGCCGAAATACACATAGTTATGCTAATTCACTATTGTGTCATCGTAGCTGCTGTGAATTTAATTGTACATTTTTCGCACGTTAAATATACTATAACAAAAATACATTACTTTTTAAGAGCTCTTGGATTTAATTACTGTTCGCTTTGTTGGCGAAGAGAATGAATCTAAGGCGATCAAGCGTTGGTTGTGCGTATCGGGAAGTATCTCGAGCACAGGAACGAGTCGCAGATACCGTAGAATCGCCTTGTATTCCTCTGCGCTCGGAATTTCCCGGATAATTTGGTTGGAACGGATGAGCAGTCTGTGATTTGCGAGCTCCCGATGGATAGAGAGACGACTCTCTCGTTGGCGGATAAGAAAGAGAAGGGTCGCAAGCAGGAGGACAAATGTTGCGAAAAGTAGAGTGTCACGGAAAAGGAGTGAAAGAGAGAGAGAAAGATAAGAGATGAAAGAATGAGAGAGAAAGAGAAAAAGAGAAGGAAAGAGAGAGAGAGAAGGAGACTCGACAATTTGCCATCGAGTTTGCGAGCGACTTCCTGGCAGCCCGAAGGTCTGTCTCCTAGACGAAGGAGAACAGAAACTACCTGGGTTAATCTATGTGAGAACCTAAGCAGCTGCCTCTGGTGGTAGAAAGCCTGTCCTTCCCTTATTTCCTTATAACCGATACGAAGAGAAACAACGGGCTTTCTCCGCCGTCTTTCTTGCCCTTAGCTCGATTACAGTTTATGCAGAATGCCCAGGTGTTTGTGTATTATTACTAGGAGTAATTTAGCATAAAATCAATAGCGTTGCCTCCCAGCGTTTTCTTCAACGGAAGAACGCGAAAATTCGCTAGTAATTTATGCGCGGCGCTTTATGCCTTTCTGGTGTGTAGGAATATTCTCCTCTCTAAAAATAGAGATTTAACCCCCCCCCCCCCCCAAGAACGTTGCAATTTCCGCGACTCGGTACTCTCGGCGTATCGCCATTTTCGCGAGGGAACCTCTTCTATCTGATAGGTGTAATCTTTTCCGCGTGTGAATTCTTTTTTTTTTCTCTCCGAAATTTTTGCCGATATCATCGCAAATAAAATTTTCTCTTCTGACAAACATTGTCGCTAACTGCAACTTGTTTTTTTTGTTTGTTTCAGGTAAGTGCAACAATTAATTCAGCTTGTTCTGCCGTGAGACGCACGGTAAGTACACGCGTGCATGTACGCTTTGATGAAATTTCGAAGCAACGTCACGTCACACCATGCCAATATGACGAACGCGTTGCCGTTCTGACAGCCGACGAGAACGAAGATGAAAGACGCGCGCGCTCTGGCTGTTCGCAGAGCGAACAGCCGAAAGAGAGTGTGGCGCGAGACTCGCGTCCAAATTGGGCGCCGGAATGACGAATCGTCGCGGCGCTCGTATGCGAAATTCAATTAGGTCGGGTTCACCGACTAGCCCGCGGCTGCCTTCGAACGAGTCCCGCGGGACGAACGAACGCGTTCGATTGTGTCTGCGATCTTTGTCGTCGTCGACGGCCAACGATCCGCGACTTGATGCGGTATCTAAAGTTCGTCGACTTTTCGGCAGACACACTTTTTCAAAGTTAATCGTACTTTTCGATTTTTATCATCGCGTTAATAAAAGAGAGAGTGTAATGTTATATTTAGTCTTTCAAGTCTTTTCATGTGTTTGCTTCCCCAATTCTATTACAGTATTATTTTTCAAAGACACAACGCAACTTTATCGAGAAATATTATGCAGAGCGATATAGAAATTCGCAGTCTGATTATTAACTTTTCATACGAACAGACTGGGTCTCCCAGACCCGCTCAAAAATTTCCGGTGTCGCTAATAAAAATTATTTATTTTTTTTAAACGTTTATAGTTTCGAAAATACTAGAGATTTTTTTTATTATCGACACGGAAGTGCTAAAACTTTCGATCCAAAAAAAAAAACAAAATTGAAAAAATATGGATATTTCGCGGAGATATTTGATTTTAAAGTTGCAGGGTCTTACAGACCCAGTCTGTCCGGCTAATGGGCATTTTTGAAGCCTGCTCACAAAAGATTGAAACGATCATAGATCTTTACTGGCAACCGAAGATTTACTGACTTCGCTCGGCTTGATAAGGCGCGAGCGGATTGTGAGGTATAACTTCGAGAGTTTCCTAGTTACATTTCCTGGTTACGAGTTCCGCGGAAACGGTCTCCGCGTTTAAGGCGAGATCGTCCGTTGTGTATCCTTCTGTATAACCTGCAAACATTCGCTTTCCGCATGGACATATGCAAAAACACATATTTACTCATATAGCAACGCTTCTTCGCAGCGGTCCGGCACCGGCCAGTTGGTCGGTGCATGACTGAAGTTTCTACGATATTTACTCGCGTGTTCGTTCACTGGTTTACGCAGCTAGTGGGTCACGATATATTTACATCTGTGTTTAGATAAATTCGTACACACACACACACACACACACATTCACACACACGTATCTGAGTATCTGTGCAAATAGTTCTCGTGTAACGAAACCGAGTCGGAATATATCGACACGTGATACAGTTGGAAACTCCGAGTCAGGCTCGGAGCTAATTATTATAATTCCCACAACAATGATGGCGCATTAAAAACTAATATCGTTGATGGGAAGTTGAAAATTAATCATCGTTCCGGTATATATCCAGTGACCTACTGCGTGTTCCTGGAACACGCGGACCAGGAATAACTTTCTCGAACGACCATCGGTCTCTCAATGACCTCGCGACTCCGGAGAATAAGCGAATGGCCGGCCGGGTGCATTGACGCGCGCATGAATAAGTTTTTAATCACTCCGTTGGCGCGACTCTGCCATAAAAAAATTACAACCCCACGTGTTCATTATGAGTCATTAAGCTTCGCGGCAAAAAACGTTATTTTCTGCATTAAAGATGTATATAAGTGCTCGTATTAATAGATTCAGCTCTTAGAATGTTTTTTATAAATAATTTATGACATATAATTTATTTATCTTTGCCGCTAAATTGGCTCAAAGTTTTTCAACGTTTTTATATTTCAAAGCATGAAATGTATGTAAAATTACATGAATATGTAATACGTATCATCATAATATTTAGAAAACTTTTACGTTACTTTTTTTTTACGAGTCTGTGTCTGTGATGTAAATTATAGCTCGGTATAAAATAAATGAAAGAAAAATATCGTTCGGTTGTTTTACAACGTTTCTCCGAGTACAATATTATTATTATTAAACTTGCTAATTACAATTGTAATTAGCAAGTTTCGCGAAATTAAAATTATTCGGCGGAGCCAGTAAAAATCGCCTGTAAACGCTGATGATTTCATCGGCGATCGTGATCCGTGTTGTCGTAACGATCGCAATCAACCGATTATGATTCTGAATTATGAAGTAAGTTTTAAACCGCCTTCATTGGCAATTAATTAACGAGAACTCGCCGGTCTATGAATTATTCGATCCTCTTGTATTCTCGATAGTTCCCGAGGTTCGCGAGCGGAAATTGTCATTCGGTGAATTCGAAATTTGTTCATCGAAACGTTGAACGTCGCGAGACAAATGCCCCCCCCCCTCCCTCTTGAAATATGTTAAGCGCGAGAATCGTTTCGGTTTAATGCGCCCGGTTCCTTCCTCTCCGCCTTGTAAATGTATTTGGGTGACTAAAAACTTAACAAATTGCTTCGCGAACGCCGTGTGCCACACGGCGGAGTCGAGAAAGACGTTCGCGTTTCTGCCATTGACAGCTTGGAGACGGTCGCAAATCTCTTACGGCGAGACATTACGCCGTTTGCGTCGTTAGCCGCGCGCGTTTGCACTGTGTCGCGCACCAGCACTTGAATTGGTAATTTGAGTACGCGTCATTACGCACAGCGCCGCTGTCATATAGCAGCGCGTTTTCTCTGTCCGTCACAGTCATACTCTTCTTCCAAACGGGGAAGAAATGCGAGGAAGCGGCTAATATTGCGCGTCCCGATATATTGCAAAATATGTGAATATTATGAAATTCTTAGCAATTACATCCTTTATTAAACTTTTTGCTATTCTTGATGATTTACTAAACTCTCTCCTCATCTCTTTCTTTGAGCGCGTTTTTTTGCCAACGCAATTCTTTTGGGGAATTTTTCATTACATCACGCAATCTCTCGGACGCAATGCGAAGCTCATTTTCGAGTTCCGAAAATTGTTCACAATTATATCACGAACTTTATTCCGCGATCGACTTTCCGCGTCGACGTGATTTCCCTCGCGATGTCGTCGCATTCGACCCGTGAGCACACACAAGGCGCCCCACAAGAGAGGGACTTGATGCGGTACTTTAAAAGTACGTGGCGCACTCTCCGGCTACGTGGCGCGCGCGCCCGCCTCGCGCGCGGCTCGCTATCGTTTCGAACTAAAGTATCGCGGTATCGGCGGGTAGGAGTAGAGAAACGTGGCGCACGTCGCGCGGAACATTGCATTGCGGTCTCGGCGAAGAAATTACACTCCGCGAAATCCAATAGGTTCCAATCGGTACTCCGGTGGCCGGACAGCTTTATTTCCCCGACCTGGCCGCGCAACTAAACGAGGCTAAACGGAATCCGCAGCAGGACGTGCCCCATTCCGAAGGAGAAGAAGGAGCCGTCGTCTCCGGATTCCGCCTGGCGGATTCGTTTCATACGGCGCGATTTTTTTTCTCTCTCTCTCTCTCTCTCTCTCTCTCTCTCCCGGAGACTCCCAAAGGCAGAAGCTATTAACATCGTGACTTTTCTTCCGTTCAACGGCCAGAACTCATTACCACGTCGTATAAGAGTTCCGACAGTTTTCGAGGTAAAGTTGGATTAGAGAGGTTGGCAGCTCGTTAGCCGGCCTTATCGATCCTTTCTCCTGGATACCATTGTGCCCGGCGTATTAATTAAAAAATGAAAATCCGGAGCCCGTCCGACACACACGAGAAGTCCTACGTAATCTCTCAATGCGTACAAGTTTCCTCTCTTCTACTCTTTCTCTCTCTCTCTCTCTCTCTCTCNCTCTCTCTCTCTCTCTCTCTCTCTCTCTCTCTCTCTCTCTCTCTCTCTCTCTCTCTCTCTTTGTTTCTCTCCTACGCTCGGAAACGACCGCGAAGTTAAATTGCACTGGATCGCGCGCGCGCGCTTATCGATTTTCAATTTACTTTCCGGTATCAATAATTCAATGAACTCCGGAGTACTACTTAAACGAACCTAATGAAGTCTCAATGAGGTTGCTTATCTTTTCATGCCGTTTTTCATAGTCGAGAATGAAATTATAGCGCGCGTTGTGAAAAACTACGCGGCAGACGTATTGTGAATCAGCGATCGATAAAATATACGGTGCTGACGAACGCGCGCGATTCATAGTCGCGCTCGAAATAACAGAGAGAGAGAGAGAGAGAGAGAGAAAGAGAGAGAGAGAGAGAGAGAAAGAGAGAAATGTGAGAACCAGCACGTGTCACCTTAGAAAATCATTATCGAGATATGGCTCTAATCAGGCGCGAACAAAAGAGACAGTCTCGCAGCGCGTTCGAATTACTAACAAATGCGTGTTACGGACAGGTGAGGGAACCGAAGTGACATCTCGCAATCACTTCGGCCCGCCAATTTATCGAAAGAAAGACTAATGGTTACCGCGGAGGGTAGCACATTGCCCGTTGGGTAGCCCTCAACGGCTCCAAGTGAGAAAGAGAGCGCGAGGAAATATAACAGAGAGAGAGAGAGAGAGAGGGGGGAGAGAGAGGGGGCAGTGACAGATACCAGCGTCGGAATCGATCGATCTGGAACGAAATAAAATATGCTCGCGAGAGCACGGGCGTAATTACGAGCGTCGAAGAAAAATACAGCGCGCCATTACCGGAGGGTTAAGTGAACCTGCCCTGATCGGGTTGTACGTACAGAGAAGAAGGACGGCGCGATGAAGGAAGAAGAGGGTCAGTGGAATATAGAGAGGAAGCAAGATAGAGTGAGAGAGAGAGAAAAAGAAAAAATGAGAGAGAGAGAGAGAGATGAAGAAGGTAACGGGGCAAGGCGAGACGAAGCCGGAGGAGAGGTATTACTCAGATAACTGAGACGTGGAACGAATGAACGAAGGGAACCTTGGAACGAGCGGGAACGGAGTCTCGTAGAGGAGAAGGCGCGGAGAGAAAGATGGAAGCTGCTCTCGCGGGAATCAAGGGGTGGAAAGTACGGTTTGCGTGCTCGAACGCAAGTTCGCTTTAGCTTCCGGTTGCTCGCATGCTACGAGTCCACTTGTATTAGGATCGCTGTACGAACGCACGCACGCCCGTCCGCCCGTTCCCAATTCGGACATAGTCAAAGGCGGCACACAGACGCGCGCGCGCACACACACACACTCGCGCACACGATCGAACGCACGAAAGTCGTTTCGGCCAGAATTCACCTCCGACGCGGAAGCTAATCGCCGGTTGAATTAATTCCAGAACTGAGAATGGCTTCTGCCGACACGCCGGCAGTCGCTTGTCTGGAAATGGAAAGATATCGGACAATCCAGAGAGCGCAACTAATGGCCACCGGAAATGCTAGACAGCGGCGGCTAGTAGCTTGCAAAAGCGATTTCGATTGCGGCTTAGCGCGGCGAGCGCGCGGATAAAAGGTCCGAGCGCGTACGTACCACGGGGTCGCGCGTTTTGCTAAATTCATGTGACCCGGTTGACCCCGGGGGGATTCGAGGTTAAACTCCGATGCGGTTACAGGAAACTACTGTAGAGATAGATACAATCGGTCGTTACAACTTTCGCGGGAAGGCATATAAAAGCCATTAGGTAGACTAGATAATTTCTATTATTACGAGAATCGGCGAAGATAGCGGAGAGTTACCTTGAGATACGCTCGGAACAATAACTCTTCTATCTTAGATATATTCAGATAGTTGTCCAAAACTCTATAAGACAAAGAGAGAGAGAGAGAGAGAGAGAGTGAGGGAGATAGATAGATAGATAGATAGATAGAGAGAGAGAGAGAGAGAGAGAGAGAGAGGAGGAGAGATATATCTTATTCTACGTATAAATCATGTAAAAAGTAAAATTATATTCATATATATATATATATATGATTTCGCTTTCCTTCCCTGGTGAATACGTTTCAAAAGCTATTCAAAATCACAGCATGTTTTCTATCTTCCTTAATTACGCACAATATTTCGTTTGCGCGACAGATCCAGTCCCGTGTTTCAATTAAAAGCCCCTCCGGTACGTTATTCAACGAGCAGGCTCCATCCGAACGACAACCAGAAATCAATGAAAAATTTTCAGGATTAATTTCGAGGAAAATGGCAAAAACACCATGTCCGCAACATACGCCGAATCAAAGTACTTTTTTATGACTCCCGACGCGGGGGGTAGTTAAGTTAAATAATGAATGAGAATTGGCTAGCTCTGGAGGCCGGGGGGGGGGGGATCTGCTGGGGGTTCGGTTCGGGATACCGAGTTGCTTTGATGTCTGGCGGCAGCCGCCGATTATGGAATCAATTATTGCGCGGTACTCCCTCTTCCGTCCTCTATCTTTTTCGATCCGCTTTCGCTATCCGCTACCGCTTTTATTTCGCTCTCTTTATTTTTCCTCTCTGTCACTTTCTTTTTTTTTCTATTCGTTCCCCCCCCCCTCTCTCTTTCTCTCTCTCTCTCTCTCGCTTTGTGACGCGCAGGAAAAGATTCATTTCATACGGGAAGAGTGTAGAACATATAGTCACGGAGAAACCTATTCCGCGAAAGGTCATCCGCGCGCACATAAGGATACATACCGCTATTATCGTCTTATAATCTACGTCAATTATCCCCAATGACGAGCAATATCGCGGAAATGAGATTTTAACCGTTAGTATATGTGCTTATTTCTCTCGACTAACGTTCGAAATTAATTCTAAGAAGCGTAACATCGACAGATATTTTGTGAAAATAATTATTTTACTACCGATAACATTGTGAAAATTATTATTCAAACTGGTTGTTTATGGTCTTATGATCAAGCTATGCAATTTTAATAATCAATATTAAATTGAGGATCTTCTCAGGCTCATGAAGTTTATTAAACTTAATAAATGAATAAATAATTAGTCTTAAGGAGCCGTTCGCAGGATGTTGTGCGGAAAATATGTCTTATATGTGTGTACATATATATAAGTAAATTCACGTTTTTCACGTGTGTTTTTCAAATTGAAATTTAAATTCTTAAATTCATATAGGATGGCCCGGAAAGCCGGAGATTCCAGGTTCGACTCCTGGAATTTTTTCGCAATATTTTAAATCAATTAGGGGGGGTATTCGAGATCTATCATATATGAGATGCAAAACTAGCATCCTATATGAATTTAAGAATTAAAATTTCAATTCGAAAAACACACGTGAAAAACGTGAATTTACTTATATATGTGTACACACATATAAGACATATTTTCCGCACAACATCCTGCAAACGGCTCTTTAAGACTAATTATTTATTCATTTACTATGCAATTTTGTTTCTTTTAAGGTCTATTGCAAAACTAAATTATTATATAAATTATTATATAAATTTAAACTAATTAGAGAAAAGTTAAATTTTGTTCAACTAATCTCTCGTATTAAGTCAAGAATATAGAGACGCATAAGGAGAGGATATATGCAGTAAAAAATCATACCACATCGAGTTTTCCATAACAAATTATTTATTATTTATAAAATAAGTTATTACATATTATCAGATATATAAAAATGTTCTTCTTATCACCTAAGATATGGATGGGAACGTTTCGTCCTTTCCTGTCCTAGAACGTGGAATGAATTTGTATATTAGTTCGATGTTACACATATGTCACATACGTATATATGTATATTGCGAAATATATATATATATATATATACACACACATATATATAAAAAAGAAGAGACAACTGTCATAGCCACGCGTTGTACTATTTTTTTTCGTGAGATTCTTGTGTTTTATATTTCTCAATGTTACACGAAGTATATATTTACAAGTGAATACATATATATAATACATACACATAATTTGTATAAGTAGAAGATATTATATACGAAATTAATACGATATCACGAATGTTGTGACCATTCTCCGACAAACAGTACAAGGAACAAACACTACTATTATACGTTATTATTCGTTAAACAGACACAACAAATTGGTCAATCAATTGTCTACACGCTGCAAAGCGTTCAGTACAGAAAGTATAAGAATTGGACTTTTTTTTTGGTTTTCAAAATTGTTAATGCTAAAAATCAAATATTGCTTCTTAAAACTGACTTCTGTTCTTCTTGCTCTCCTTAGTGGAAATCACATAACGCTGCGAGACATATAAAGGCGGCGAATATCCAGTTGGATAATCAGGATCTTCAAACAGAATCTCGTATTCTTCCGTGGCAATGGTCGGCAGTTGTTTAACGATCGCTTTGTAAAAGCAGGTAGTTTGCGGATATAGAGCCATTACGGTAGAACCTTTCGGAAACAGAGCGTGCGGATCCGTTTCGGGATTGGCTCTCATAAGTGGTAGTGGCACTACTCGTGATCTCGATAACGTATGACGATCTTTTTGTTCCTCATCGATATCGTCGATCTCGTATTTGTTAGTAGCGGGATTGTAATTTACAACTTCGGCGAGTATCCAGTGCTCCTCTTCCTCGTTGTTTTTTACCATAACCGATACCAGAGCGGCCACCATATCGCCCATTTTTGCGATATACGTAGGCTCAGCCGGTATTGCGCCGCACAACGGTGGCGGCTTGGCGCCCGGTGTCTTTCCCACATAAAGAGGCAGCGTCTGCGCGATGTTCAACAACATCTTCATCAACGCTCCACGTCTGATGGTCTCTTTGTTGCCTGCGTTACGCGCCTGTATACGTCGCTCGTTTCGTATAGTGCGTATCTCGTTAATCTTGCTGAGGGCCTTACGTAAAACTTCCTCTTCCTGTTGGGCGTCGTTTATCGCGGAGCTGTACAAGTTCTTCAGCTTCTGCTGGTAGTAAGGAGAGACCTTGTCGTCCGGTGAGACCTTCTCGAGGGTCTTTACGATATTATTCAGGTTGTGCTTCGAGCGACTGGTATGATTTTCTATCTCGTGCACGAGGTTGTAAATGTTCTTCAAACGCTCTTGTATCTGACTCGCTGCCGCGTCTGCCGTAAACGGCATTTTGAGAAGTATAAAGGAAAGGGTATATTAACTCCAGTAGTTTTATCAAGCGAAATGAGACGACTACTTTCCTGTAATGAGAAAATCATAAAATGCTCTTTGTAGAAGAGCAATATTTATACATATATACATAAATTTATATATAACATATATTTATATATAAAATATTTATATTCGTTGTTTGCATGTAAAATATACCATATATTTTATTACTTAAAATAAACAATTAACAATAAAGTACATAGAGAAAGAAAAATACGCTTGTATAAAACAAATAAGTGTAACAAAGGTCAATTTCGGGTAAAAATAGAGATGTTAAATATGTTTAAACAAAATTAAAGTTTCGATAACTATATAAAAACAAAATGTTTCGATCTCTTACAAGAGCCTTCTTCGCAATTTACTTAACGATGTAATACAAAAATTAAGAGACTGTCGTGATAAAAAGTTCTGCTTTTATGTATTTACTAAAATTTTAATTTTATTTAAACATATTTAACATCTATGTTTAAAAATGACTTTTATTATATTTATTTGTTTATAGTATACATATATTAATAATTTGGCGCATATGCAACTGAATATGCATACATTTCTTAGATTTGTCTTATATATTGATATTTTAACTATGTTAAACATTTTTAAAGATAAAAAATTATCAACGTCATATTTCCCCCCAAAATTATTATTATTATTATTCGCCAAAGGCAAAATGTTTATTATTATCCGCTAAAGAAAAAATGTATTATTTGATTATTTTTAGATGCAAAATATTGCAATTTTTTAATGTGTTCTATTTTATTTGTAATAGTAATGAAATATTTATATTTTCATTAACTTTTAAAACTGTTTTAAGCGTTTTATGAGTACTGTTTTACGAGTACCACGAGTTCTACAATCGGTAGCTACGCCCCTTTCAAAATGGCTGACAAGCACACGACTTCGATCGATATACTTACTCGTTTTATGAACTGACACATCCAATCGGACGACTTCGAGTTAGTTCTGAATGTATATCTATATTGCGAATCGAAGTCTTGCTCGAATGTCTCAGAACACTGTTAAGATATCGCTGTCTAACGCGAAATTGTAGGAAGCACTATCACTCCGAGATGTTACTCGCTCAATCGCTCAGACGCATCTGCGCCATACTGCTCTCCCACTACCTTCTCCGTATAACGGAGTTTTCCTGATCCTCTACCAAGGCGATGCTGCCACCTCACGGCGAGTTTGAATAACGTCCGGTGGTAATATTCTTCGTCGCAGAGATGAAGCCACTAGTAGTTAGTACGATGCGTTCCGATGTTTTTCATTAAAAATTTGTTCCAAAGTTAACAGAATAGATACTTGATTATATATTTATACATATAATCATTTATTGTTAATTATTCATATAATACATAAGTATTAATACGTTTATGTATTTCATTATATATTTATTTAAGAAGCAAAAATGATACGGAAAATTAAAAATTTGATATTATATCACACGCGTACACATAAACTATAATATTCAATTAGCGATTGACTGAGAATTAATCTCGGGCTTTGACGTCTTTTAAACGAATAAATAATATATAAATAGTCGTGAAGAGCCGTTCGCTGGATGTTATGCGGAAAATATGTCTATATATATATGTGCGTGTACACACATATAAACGAATTCACGTTTTCACGTGTTTTTGTATTGAAATTTCAATTCATAAAATCATACAGGATGCTATACTTGCATCTTTTTTTCGCAATATTTTAAAATTAGTTCGGGGGGTATACGGGGTTCTTCATACATGAGATGCAAGTATAGCATCCTGTATGATTTTATGAATTGAAATTTCAATTCAAAAACACGTGAAAACGTGAATTCGTTTATATGTGTGTACACGCACATATATATATATATAGACATATTTTCCACATAACATCCAGCGAACGGCTCTTCACGACTATTTATATATTATAATATTCAATAATATATTTATATATTTATAAAAATTTATATAAATATTACTTAAAAAATAATATAATATCATAAGTATATATATTTATATATATATAACATAAATAACGAGTAGATTAAGTATATATGTTCAGTAGATTAAGTATATATGTTCATTTCTTAATAAGTTAAATATTTTACTTGCATATACATAGATATATACACATTAGTGATAGAGTTGTTTCTGATATGCAAAAAAAAATAGTTATACTCGAATGATTTTTCTTACAAAACTCGTTTTCTAAAATTTTCTACTCATATATTGTATAGACAGATCGGCTGCTGTGTCGAGCTGATGTACACATTGAATAAATATAGCGTGTATCATCGTTAACAGCACAACAGGTTAGCGGTGCTAGCAGCATCGATGTAGTGCCGCAATATATTATAATTTATTCACGCCCGAGACAGCGCTTGGAAAACTGAATCTAATCTCTTGATTAAACTTATATTTCCTCGGCAAATGTGTTGCGTTATTATATAAATTAAATTTCATAATAAAAGAGTGTGTGTGCAATCGCGAACACTCAAGATATGGTTTTACGAATTATACGATAATTAAATCTTCAAATGTTCGCGCAAAAGTGAGACTATACCATAATTATTAGTCAACGGAAACAATCCATCGCGAACATCTTTTCGATTGAAGATTTTTTTTCTTATCATTCACTTCGATAAATCGCGGCGGCGATTTATTCTGTTGTGAAAACGCGTCGCGTCGTTCCGAGATAATGCGATCGCGTGGCATATCACGTGGCATCGTGTTGCATCGCGAAGTGAATCGTGTGCACATCGGACACGTCGTGCATCATCGCTAACAGACGACCGGCTAATTGGCGCTAACAATGTTGACGCCGTAACGCACATCGCGTGTAAAACTTGAAAGAATCGGCCGAATAGATCGTTTAGACTGTTACCGCGCCTCTTCAAATCTTCGAGAGGGCCGCGAGTTCGTCTGTATACATATACATATTTACTGTGTATCGATATTTGCTCCCTGTTCCGTTATTACTGGCAGTACTGAAAATTTATAAGTTCACGTTACGTATCCTATATAGATTGTTCAATACTGCCGAAGTAATAACGGAACAGGGCCTTTGAACACCTGCCGATATATACGACGCGTGTATTCGCTGCAAGCGTGCTCCGAACGCAGTTTGCGCGCATCTCGCAGTTTCGGTCTTTTACGAACTCCGTGACCTATTCGTCACGACGAAATGCGTATCACGTGTGTTATCGCCGCGCGCATGTGCTGCGCACGCAAAACACACACACCGCATCGTCGAGAAATCGTCCGCGATTGCAACGGTCTCGTAAGTCTCGGAATACGAGCAAATAATATATAACACGCTTTAATTACACCGACAAAACACAGCGTCGAATGCTCGCGCGCTTCCGTCGGATGGAAATCAAATTCTTTTTCACACGTCTGACGGATGCGACCGCGAATGGGCCATTAAAACGTGCTACGGCGACGATGAGCTCAGCAACGTCAGTTTGAAGTAGCATATACGTACGTGTACGTAGCTAGGTTTCGAAATATAGAACAAGGTGTCTAACGAGGCGTAAGGAGATCTTGAGTCTCCAGCGAAGTACTCGCGCTATTTCACGCTCTCTGTGAGATTGTGTGTGTATTCTTGTTGATATACTCATTTCTCCGCTCCCGTTAGTAAATTTGCGCGACTAGCCCTGCGCGACAAATTCTAAATCGCGACACGTTTGCAATTGGCACACACAGATGAGGTTAACGAGATAGAGAGAATAGAAACAAAAGGCATATAAGAGCATTTTTATTTTAGTTGTTTAATTTTCTGGTTTTCTGGCTTATTTTTTGTTACGTGAACTGTAATAAAATACAAAGAATTTTTTATATTATTGTGCAAAAAGACACATAAAGAAATATATATATTTTTTAATATATTTTTAATTGCGTACTTTATATTTATTTTATACGCGTTTTATTGTTCATTAAAACGCGGTCTGTGTGTCACCAGGTGCGTAAAAATATATTCTATTTTAAATAACGTTGCGCATAAAAAGAAAAAACCAGACTGCACAAGCAAAAAATTATTATATTGTAACCTAACATTTATGCTTTTAGAACAAACAAACGATTGGAGGAGACAAAAAGCAAAATAATACACGTTGTGTGTACACACAACGAAACGTTCGTATCGATTATACGAACGGTTGATTCGAGTGTCTCGCGCGATTCGATTTTCATCTAATTTCGACATTTTATGATGCACGTTTTTAACGACCTGTTGCAGTCGTTAAATCAAGCTGCCGCGCCGGATATCGACGCGCGGCATTTCGCATACGAATCCTCTGTAAGGCGCAGAATGAAAATGTCAAACGCAGCTTGAAACGTTACTTGTGATGCGAAACGAGAAACAGGAGTTTGTAAGGAAAGGCAAAACGAGAGATGCAGAGTTCGACTCGTAAATATAATCCGTTCGAAGAGATTTCGATATCTCGTGACTCTGTCGCATATATTCTTTTCCTTTGTTTCTATAAAATGTACGTCACGTTTATCGTTCGATCAAGACAGCAAATACTTTTTGTCAATTGGTAGATTTTTCACATCTTGCAACTTGCCAGTATGTAAATGCGGATATAAAGATAATAATTTGTTTAGTTTAATCAGTTTTATAAAAATATAAAATAGAATTTTATATAAATATAGAAATAGAAATAATATTTATATAAAAACATAAATATAAAATAGAACAATATTTTTCTAACATCTATTTGTTAATCGATATTTATCGATTATTGAATGGATTTTAACATAAAAAATTATAAATTATATACGACAATATATAAATTTATAGGTAATACACATAATTTTCAATCATTATTTTGTACAAAATCGCCGCGTGCAGAGAGCGTGAAAATTATGTCGTCTGTGTATTGCGAGAGATAATCGCGTCTTATCCCTCATCTGAAACGTCTCTATTCGCAACGTAGTCAACAATCGATCCGCGAAAGACCGCGTGTGCACATTGCAGCGCACGCATCTTCTCCACGACGATTTGCCTCTTCGTATAAGAAGCGTAAGAGCTCGTAAGAATAGCGCGTGGAGAGAATTCAACTTGCAAATGTGAGACGTTCAAACAGAATCGATACGTCGTGATTTTCCGTATCCGTGGAGCGCCTTTTCTCTAAGTGGTATCGAGCGATTTATCGGGGAAGAGATCGAAGAAGGAAAACGAATGCAGAGAAGCCAAGAAGTCGGCATGCCTGCGCTTTGTTGTATGTAAAGGTAAACATATTACCATGTGTATGTACGTCAATGCGTGCTTTATCTTTTATCTCGCGAGGCTCTCACTTCCGGCCCGAATGGAATATTCAATGAGGGTGACGTTGTACACACGCGCGGCAAACCAAATATTCTTTTTCCTTCACGTTGACGCGGTCGATGTAACTTTAATCAGATCAGTCAGAAACGGAAAAGAAGAGAGAAATGATAGAAGTTTTGAATCACGACAGCGGTTACGGGACGGTAAGAGATTATTGATTTATACGCGCCTCGGTCCGAGATGTGTCAAGTTGTTGGATGCGCTTTCTTCCCCGACGCGAAAGGACATGGAAATCCCTTGTTCGTTGTATAATGCAGAACCGCGCGCATTAGTGCGATTAGATCGGCATTTTAGCCATTGCAACTTTTCTTCCCTCTCTACCCTCCCCCCTCCTCCTCTCGCTCTTTTTATTCACCCTTCGTTCACGTTTTATTAAGACAGTCTTGACTGCCATATGCCGTTTTTGTTGTTAACACGCGAGGGCTCTGTGACACGCGCGCCATAAGGGATAATGCACTGCCTCGTGTTTGTACAAGAAAAGCTCCTACGGACGGGAATTATCGAATTTCAGAAACGTCCGCGTATATAGTTCCGTTATATTATTTCAGTAAACACTCGACCAGGTGAGCAGCAGCAGGCGGGACGATAGTCAAAACTAACAGGCTTCTCTCGTCCTCTCTCGGGAACGATAATGCGTCTTTGTTGCAATGGAATTTGTCCACAAATATTGGCTCGAAATCATCGATATGTAACATTGTGAATATTCCAGCAAGGAGCGAGTGAGAAACAGTCAGTTATATCACTCTTGTATATCTTTTCGCTCTATTTGCATTTCTTGTCGACGCGACATTGATCGTGAATATACAAATAGTGATTTTTCTTTACCGCGTGTATGTAGATTTAATATTTTTTTCACAACATTCTGACGATTCAGACGTTTATATTAAAACAGCTTTCCATATTCGAACTGAACGCCGCATATAATTTTTAAAACCATTTTTACGCTGACAACTTGATCGACACTGAAACGACATTTGCATAGCTGAGCGGTAAAAGCTAAGCGTTGGATGTTATCGGTTGACGGCGTTTAAATAATTAAGAAGATGTGCGAGTTGACCGATCGATGCCAAAGTTCGGAGAAAACTGACAACTCGTAGGTTAAAGAGAGATAGACAAAGAGAAAGAGAGAGAGAGAGAGAGAGAGAGAGCAAAATATACACCGGCGAGGCCGACGACAGGAGAAGAGGGTCGGAAAGGGGTTGAGAGGCTCTGGTTGACAGGCTGAACTCAGTGACAGCCCGGCGAACGTATTAATAATAAATGCAAACGCCTAACATCAATTTCTGTCTGGCTGCCTCCGTCGCAGCCACCCTCCAAGCCGGGGAGATCCGCCGTTCCCGCGGGTGAAAGCGAGACGAACTCAGTCACCCCTTTATTTAGTCGCCCGTTTGCTTACTTACACCGGACTCGCTCCGGCGAACTTGCGCGCGCGCGTTTGTCAGGAAACCGAGGCTGCCAAGGCACGAAGAAAGAGCGCGAGACATTGAAGAAACTACAAATTGATACAACCCCCCCCTATCTCCCTGCAATTCCGAGCTGACTACTGCAGTGGTGTACATAGTCGTGTCCGGGAAATTGGAGTGGAGTTAAATTATGGCTCGGCTCGACAGTTCTTTCGCTTTCTCGTCTATTGTGTCGATTGACTTCAATAGTTAAAAATAATTTTGACAAGTACTTATCGACTGTAGTTTGTATGCAAAAAGATGTATCATCATTTTATTTTTTACAAAAGAAGTAATGAGCTACAAAAAAAGTTGTTCGTTATGTCTTAGGTTTTAAAAAATATCACACAAAATCAGATTATAAAATTTATATTTTTTTTACACTAGAGATATAATTATTAAGATATAATTATTAATTAATCTGTTTGAAAAAATTGATTCGCGACGTTCTTACATTTGCGACGCAATTCGCATTTGAATGTTATTCTTCGTTTGCGCGCGTTTACATATATTTATGTTTTATTTGTGTGTTTGATGGGGGAGAAACGCTACTTCTCTCCGTAAGATGAAAAGATTTCTATGGGAAGTCATACGCGGCGGTTATGCGAATCTTTCCTTTTCGCGAGAGAGAAGTCGTATCACTTGGCGAGAATCGAATGCAAAGTCAGCGGATATATACCGAATAGCGTAGGAGAATACGCACACAGACGGTAGGTAAGAAAAGTCTCACACCACACATTTCGCCCCGTGGTTTCGAGAGTGACAGAAGAAGTAGAATGACGGCGGTCGCGTAACGTCAAAGAAGACGTTGAAAGGATTTTTCCTCGATAAATGGCTCTTTCGACCCAAACGGAAACGGGAGAGAACACGCTGAGAAAGACGAGTGCACTCGCCGGAGCGTAGGATGGCCGCTTTATCAGTACGAGATGCACTTCCTTTGGGGACACCTTTTTTGCCGAACGAACTTAACAGCGCACCGATGTAGCGCACCTCGGACCGTCGCGCTGCTCCGATAAGAACCGAGATTGTCACTGGAAACCGATTCTTTATCTGGACTCGTGAAACGGAACGGGAGAAAGAGAAGAGCGCCCGTGAGAAAGCGAGGGAGACGATGCGCGACGCGTGTTCTATCGATTAAACAAGACGAGCCGAGAGAGAAGAAGGGTGAAAGGGAAAGATGAAGGGAGACAACCCTACACGGAACTTTTCAAATACACGTACCACCACCGCGATCTCATCTCCTTAAGTAAGATCGCCGTACTCCACTTAGCGGAGGATTTATATGAGCCAAGTTGAAATCGAATCCCGCGCGAACGGGATAGAACTTTAAATTTCGCGTCGTAAGTACAAAAAGACACCGCCGTGCCGGCATTGATTTTACCGCGGGACGACCGTTTCTTTGCACGCGAACTCTCTCTACAGTCGCGATCGACGATTGTTCGAGATACAAGTGCCGTGATGTAATAACAAAAGATATATATTAATCGAAACTGATTTATTTATTTTTCATGTGTTCAATGTGGAGGCAAAATGTCGTTGTGAAAGATCGAACGAAGGTGATATTTATGATAATTTGATGCCTGCTATCACTAAATCAATATGCAACTATCAATAAATCAACACACATACAACGTAGATATAATCAGTCAACTCGACTGGAATATCAGTTCCTACCAACCGGTTGGAACCTGCACAATATCTTGTTCAACTATTTTAATAGTTACTACGTGAAATGCAGAGCTAAATGCGAGAATGTAGTAAAAAACAGATTTTTTTTAAATAGCGAAAACATTAATTAACTCTAATCCTGTCCAAACCTCAGACATTAATAATGTTCTAGCAATTTTTGAAAATCTTATTAACTATTTAGTGTGAAAGAATTTTTGAAAAATAAAAACTGTACTAAAATTAATGTTACTTCCTTAATAGAATAAAGGCCCATGAATTTTTACAGAGTTTTTGCAAAGTTTTAAATAAAAAAATCGCGTCAGACATAAATGTTCAGAGTTTACAGAATACGTACCCTAAAAAACAATGTTTACAGTATTAAGGTTAATATAACAAGCAAGATTTTGCTATTGAATTTTTGAAAAACGGTTTGCTGATGAAACAAAAAAAAATGCAATAATATTGTTGGTTTGAATGGGTTCTTAACGATATTTCAAAATATTTCGGTTGTAGTTGGGCAAGTGTGAACACCATTTGCAGGGTGTTTTGCAATAAATAAATCTGCTAATTTTATTTTCCAAACGTTTCGGCTTTATTTTTAACCTTCTTCAGTGGATTTCTGTATAAGAATTTTTTATTTTTTACAAAACTACGGATTGTTTTTTAACAAAACTTTGTATTGGATCTATGAATACTATATTAACAATTCAATATCTACCTTTATAGAACACTCCCTCCTGATTTATCAAAAAAAAAAAAAAAATGAAAAAGTAGACTCAGCAAATTTGTTTTGCTGAGCCATATGAAGCAAAACTGTTTTTTCGTCTATAATTCACAAGTTTCTCGTGAAATTGTACACATTTTTGTTTGCTTTGTATCTCGATAGGACGCGGGAAACTCTTCATCTTGTGAAAACAAAGATATCGTATTATAGCCGGTTTATAGATGTCATTAGTTTTATTGCCCCGTAATCTCGATTGTGCTTCGCGGCGTCACTATGTACATTCAACCATTAAAACAACTATCATCCAACTTGTCATCGCTGTTAAAAAAAAAAAAAAAAAGAAACATTCAATAAACGCGTCAATAAACGCGTAAATTGCTTTATTATCTGCGCGTAAGAATTTCGCAAATGTTTGCGAAGAACGTAAGCAACGTAGGCTTTTCGCGTGCACTTAACGGTCGCCCGCTGAGTTGTCACACCCATTTTGTGTTTCACGCGAAAATACACGCGGTGTCTTTTACGACATTGGGCGCGGGCGAATAATAATATTTGTGTGCTTTCTCTCCCGCGCTCACGCGCATAACGTAACATAAACCGGTGCCTGATTTTCATAATGACTTATATAGGCGTTGCGAGATCCGCGCTTGTTGATCGAACCTGTCGATATAACTCCGCGACTTGCAGCAAGAAGCGAGAATGTCGTACACTTCTTGCGGCATGTTCTACGCGCCCTCCGTAATTGATAGGTGTTAAACGATCGAGACATGATACGATTTGTACGCGCGAATCGATCTCCGTCGCGGAAAGCCGTTGTATAAATCAAAACTAAATAAGACAAAACACATAAATGTAAAACGTTATCGTAATGTTTGATATTAAAAATTAAAAGCTTCTAAAGTAAAAAACGGAACAGTGCAAACTTTTCACGGAAAATAGATTTTATGTGATTTTAAGTTGCCATTTTGCGAAATATCTCTCGAGAGCTTATTGGTTTATTCCGTATAGCCGCCGCTGCTGATATTGCCGTTATGTTATAATATCTGTGCGTCGTAAATGTTGGTGGTTCTCGTTCGAGTGGTGGACAATGTTGCGAAGAGAATGCGGTAGAAATCGCTCTCGGAAATGTCTGCGGGAAATCTGTTGTTAATGGGAAACCCCAGAGCGCGCGGAGCGGAGGTGGAAGCGAGCGGGTGGGTACGGCAGTAAATCGACGTTGTCGTAGGAAGATAGTATAATAATGGTGTCGTATAACGTGGTGATAAAGCTGTAATAGGCAAATTAGCGGAGCTATGCTTTTTATTACGACGTGCGTATTGTCGTAATCATCGTTTTTCCGCGTGTTTATCGAGAAAACTGTCTGTTAAAGAAAACTCTGACGGCCAAAAGACGATCATTTTGCAACGGCGTGTTTCAAACGCAAAAAACTCGAATCGTAGGACGGTCCGTGCAATTGTTTTAACGCATTTATTTGTTTGATCGTAATTGCAATTTTACACTTTTAATAATTTATTTTTCCAACAGATTTTATTTGCTTACATTGAAAAATAATTATGAGAAAGATAATTAAGCAATTCTTTGCGCACACACATGTTACAATTTCATGGTTGAGTGTTAATAAGGGTTTCTTTGATTAAAAATTGTACGAATTAATTATGATGTAACAACTTTTTAATTACACGATGTGCCTGTAATAAAAGTGTTCAATTATATAATCTATATATATACATATACATATATATACATCTAAGTATTGCGCTTTTTTCGCTCATCACGGAAATGCGTTATTAATTTCATTATAATTGCGTGTCTGGACTTACTTATGTGCGTTTCACATATAACCTCTAATTTAGTGAGTAAAGCGAAATTTACGGTTAGCAATTCGGATAATAACAATACATAAAATTTATATATATATATATATATATATATATATATATATANTATATATATGTATGTGTGTGTGTGTGTGTGTACGTAGAACACGGAGAAGAGCGGCGTGATCTCGGATACGGCCACATCGTTCGTATAATATCCGTTGTGATTATATCTGCATGATTCATAATACCGCAGGAAGCAATCGGCAATCGTTCGCAAGGAGTCAAATACGCAATTAAAATTCGTGACACGTTGAGAAGTAATTAGAATTTCGGAATGAATTATCCACTTTCCCGCCGTACAATAATAATAATAATAATAATAATAATAATAATAATAATAATAATAATAATAATAATAATAATAATAATAGTAATAATAATAATAATAATAATAATAATAATATAATTATAACAACAACAACAACAACAACAACAACAACAACAATAATAAAAATCTCGACTTCCGTATTCAAGTGTGAATGATATCGGTTTACTTTATATCTTTATTTAAATTAGATTCGCTAAAACAAGCGTCGGGGTGAAACAATCTTTAAAACTCTTGCATATAGTCGCGAGATTGATTCTCCGTATATTAGCATCGAATCTCGATGCATCATGCGAACGCTCATCGGGTTTGTCGAGATGAGAAAAACCTTCCGTACGCGCGCAGAAAGCACATAGTATAGTCACAGACGAGCGGCGCGGCGCAACTGGTTTATGTATGCGAATAACGCTAAGTCGTGTGAGTGCAACATATGTCGCGTATTAACAGGTTGTCCCATTAAACGTTTTTTTCGGCGGCTGGTTTTCTTTTCAGTCCCGAAAGAAGAATACGCCCCGTAACGTAACTCCGCTTTATCTCTCGTGATTTGAATAAACGCGAAAAAAATAAAGGTCACACAACGTCGCACACGGTCGCGCGCGTTCAATTTATAATTGAGAGGTTGTCAACGGGGGCGATAACGTCGACACACCCGTTTCCCGCGCGTCAACACGTGCGAATCTCGTTCAACAAGGATTCCCTTCCTGCCCGTCACGGGGCCCGACAAAAAGGAAACGAACCCGTAGGTACGGGTTCCCCTCTTTCACTTTCGACTAACTGGTACCGCGGAAGTGTTATTTCTGTGTATTTTGTTCTATCTCTCTCTCTCTCTCTCTCTTTCTCTTTGATTTCTCGCTCGCGAAGAGTGTGAAAGTAACGCGAAAACGAGTCGCGTTGCGTGATCTAACGCCGCTGGGAAGGAAGCATGTCTCGCGTCTCAGGAAGGAAATAAGAAAAATACGAAGGGAAAAAAGTACGTAATTAATCCGGCCGGACATCGGTATGTCCGCCGCGTCGGTAAACCCGTGCGTGCGTGCGTGCGTGCTCGCGCGCGCGCGCTCATTCCTTATGAGTAATTATCCCCACAGGTTTCGCTCGTCGTTAGGCGACTCGGAAAGATCGAAGATAAATATATTAAACGGTGAGAAGATATAGCCCTGGTCTGTACAACGTCCAAGTCGGGTTGTGCGCGAGAAGCCGATTATTGAATGGATAAATTCCGAGGAAAAACGAAGCCGTCGAAACTCGCCTTTGGATTGAATTCTGTTTTTTGGGCTCTATCGTATAACCGGGGAAAGAACTCCGCCCGGGTCCGTGAAACCTCCTGTACGCTCTCACGTCGTGAGATCCACGCCGGGTATATATCGCGTCCGGGCGATAATAACGAGAAGTCTAAGCAGCACGCGGCGCGGCGCTGCTATCTCGAGGTATCTTAAGACCCGAGTACCAAAACGTGTTCCTACTCGAATAAAGGCCACGAAGCGAACGGCCGCGGAGATATGATAAAAATAACGAATGTTATTGCTAACTGCTAACGAGTCAAAGCACCTAGCGTGGGTATCCGCCACGCGATAAAAAAACCTGCCGGCCTACGGAATTCATTTATTATTCTCGCTCTCTCTCTCTCTCTCTCTCTCCGGCCGCGATTCTTTTTTCTCCCCCACCTTCCGTCTCGTCTCCCGTACCGCCATTATCGCAAATTTCCGTTTCGGTGATGCCACTTGTCAATTACCGCCTCGTGCTGCCCTTTACGCCGCGCGTCCGCGACGTTTATCTGCTGGCTCGCTCTGGGGATTTATCGCGTATGCGAATTCCGCGGCGCGGTCGATTTATCGAATTATACCGATCGTCGACTCTTATCGACGACCGTGATATCGGCCATGTCGCGGGTAAGCGATTCCGTGGTGGATGAGCGAGGCGGGCATCGTTTAAATGCTTTCGTCCAGAGCGCAGCAAAAAATTAAGCGCCGCGATAATCGTCCTCGCCGGTTTTCGCTCGTATCGCCGCGATTACAACTCGACACGACAAGCGGTGGCTTCGGGGCGTCTCTCGCAATCATCCATCGATCCGCCTCAAGAAGACACACCCTTCTTTATTAGCGATACACCTCGTTGCATCTATCTCTTCGCACTTTCGTAACGCGTCTGACTACAAGCAGGCGGTTTTCTTCAAATCGGCTTTTCCCGCGGCGTCATCTTTGTACCGTCGCGTTTCTATCCCCCCGAGCAAATATTCATCGATCTTCGAGACGCGTCCAGGTGTCAATTATCGCCTCGTTAACATGTCGCGTGTGCGACATGTATGCGCGTCGATAGCCGCGCGCGATATGTGTTTTCTCGGAAAACCCACAGGTGTTGCCGTCGTCGACGCGGTGGCGGTCACAAACTCGGCTCGTTCTCTGAATTCGAGGACAGAAAATAAGCGTCGCGAGTAGACGAGCGGGTTTACGGTGGCATCGCAATGCAAATAGTCGCCAGTATACGTACGTATAGTACATGCGTATATATAGTTACATACTTCGCATATGTGTATGCATCGTCAAATATCTCTCCCTCTTTCTCATTCTCTCTCTCTCTCTCTCTCTCTTTTTTTTTCTCTTGTTTCTGTTGTCGACAACCGCTATTTCTCCGGTTCGCAATGTAACGCGTGACTCAACGCGTGTCGCGTCTCTCTCCGTGTATACTCGTACATATACAATGTCTGCCGTCTAATTCTCTCTATTTCGCTATTACGGGCGCCAGCCGACCTCATCTCAGCGTTCACTAATTAAATCTCACCGACTGCTAATTAAACGCACCTATTAATATCATTGTAACTGTTGGCTCTCGAGTTCTTAATGCGCGCGGTAAAGAGAAGAAAGTACACATGCCGCGGTTTCCTGCGCGGATACATTTTTTTCGAGTGAGATAATAACGTAATGTTGCAAATTTTAGTAAAATAGTTTTGCGTTGTTTAAGAATTAGCGAAATAACATACGTGTAATATATATATGAGAAAATCTTTCTCTTAATCTTCTCAAAGACTTTTCGTCATTTTTTCTTAACTTTTTTATTAACAATTTTTTTAATGGAAATTTGTTATATGTGTTTTTGAGATATATTTGCAACAAATCGCATTGTCACGAGGAGGGTGTTGAAGTTTTTCCCAAAATGCAAAGCTCAAAACTTTCGGTTTGCTGCAAGAAAACTTTTTGTGGGCTTTACGACGGAAGGTATAGCTTAGGGATTTCTCTTTCCCAAACTCGCAGTTTCGATGGCTATAAAGTATTATCCCGCTTCTTTCTTTTAAGCAACTCGAGCGTTCCACGCTACACTGCAAGTTGCGATGTAACTCAAACTTGTTTGAATCACCCGCTTTAGCAAAAGAAGGTTTCCTAAAATCAATGCAAGAACTTGGGGGGGGAAAAACACATACCATCGACTGTGCGAAAAGATGGAAGCGCGCACGCTTCTGCGAGATATTACTCGGAAAAAGAAGATCGGTTAAAAATTGTTAATCGAAGTATCGAGTTTGTGCGTCTCCGTCGGTAGTCGGAACGGAAGAGATTACGATCGCCGACTGAAAAAAATGTATAACGCGGCTCATAAATAAATATATCGGGCGAGGCAAATAATATCATCCAATTACACCTTGGTCTCATATCAATCATCTATCTCGAACCCAAGGCGACTCCCACACGTCGCACGAGCGGGACGGACGGCGGTCGCGCAGGTGGGCTAGTAGCAATCCCGGCTCATTGGCTTCTCGAATCCCGCATCGGGAATGAACTCATGAAAATGATTGCCAATCCCAGACGGTGGCAGGGCAGACATTAGTAACCGATAGATCGAGCGCGGCTCGGAGGAAGGGAGGAAAGGCATCGGAGGTTAAATTACCTCTCGGGGAGGTAGAGCGGAGGCAGAAGCAAGGACAAGGGGCCGACGCGCGAGGTGGTGGTGTGGCTGGCGACCAAAAGGGTGGAGAGGTGTGCCGAAGTAGCGAGTAGGTATTAGCGGAGATTAATCGAACGACCGGGCCCTTGCTGCTACAAGACTTGTGTGCGTTCGCACACAGACGCGCCAAAGCCACGGAATGGAATGGCTGCTGTTCCGCCGTTGCTGCCGGAACGAAAGGAGAGCACGAAGGACGAAGAGAGAGACGACATGGTGAACGCACCGCGCGCGCGTGATTAGTTACACACTTAGTTACTTACCGAGGTACCAAAGTGGAAGACGCCATTAGTTTCGGATTTCAGGTGGAAACAGTCAGGAAGAAGACGTCGCCGAGGGACCACTAGCTCTTGTCTACCAGGACTTATACTCTTTCTCTTGTGCGAGAGCTCTTCCGCGAGAGCACAAGAGAACATAAACGAACACGCTCGAGCTAGATAGTTCCCAAGGTCTGAGAAATATCCTTGCTCTAAACGAGAAATTAGCGGTTTCCGTCTTGGTGATCGACTCGTCATATTAAACTATCACTAGAATATAATAAAGTTTTACTTGCAAATATGTAAATATAAATATATATCAATATCAATATTTGAATATTTTATATTGTTATTTGAATATTTCATTATTTAATATTCGAGTTTTATTTTATTATCAAATAAAGTTAACGGAGAAAGAGAGAGATATCGAAGTCATATTACTGAAACAATTACACACATGTTTTTATGTAATTATTATCAATATTATTATCGCTACCGTGTATTATAACAGTGTCGAAAACACATTAAAATATCGAATTCTTAAAATTATTCGAATTCTTTTATGCGCAGCAAATTTAACGTTATTTTATTTGAAAAATAAAATCGCACTAAAAGTTTTTACAACGGGATTAATATTCAGCCAAAAATCCTCGGCTTCTTACATCACACACTTTTTTTTTCTTGTCTCAGATCTCGCGTTCTCTGGTCAATTGCCTAAAACGTTTTATCCCTTTCGAATTAAGCCTCTATTCGAAGTAATCCTCGTCTCCGCTAATCTCCGTATTCTTTTTTTTTTTTTTCTCATACATATGCCGGTTCAGTTTACGGGATTAGGCGTCTTATTGCGATGTCGTTAAAGTCGATGACTTCGCGATTTTATATCGGTTGGTTACGATTTCACGACTCGTATATTTACCGACTCTGAAATTATATCGCGAAAGGAATTTATGACTCGCGGCATTTTTCAATTCGAACGACGATATGCTCGAGGAAAGCAGTAAAGATACAACAATACTCATTACACGAGAGTAATGAGAAAATATCTGCTATATGTAAAAACTTATCGCCGACGACTTTGGACGATACTGCGACTTTTAAAACGATCGACCGTAGCAACTGCTATTAGACCGTCCGATTCGTCGGCGAATATATATATATATATCTCTGTTTTCGCGAGACAGCGAGCAAACACGAACTTGTCAAGAGAGAGAGATTCTGAAACGGGCTCGCACTTAGCCTAGCCATTTGAGACTTGCATCGCCGCAATCCTGCTTGCAGCTGATATCTCACGTTTCTTCGCGGTCGGAAAGCGAAACGTCTCTCGCTCGCGCGACTTCCGACGTTTTTTCCTTCCTTCTTTGACAATCTGCTTTTTGCGCGCGGTGCCTAAACGAGACGCGGTGTGAGAAGTAACGAGTCTCGGTTCTCGCCGCAAGAAAAATGCCCCCACTCGTAAAACTCACCTCTATTTTCTCTGTTTACCTTCGCGTTCTGTAAGAGCTCGAGCACACCGGCGCTTTTTCACTCGTAAAGCCGAGGTGACATTTTATATTGGCGGTCGGGAACAAATGTAAACCGACACAGTCTTTTAAATAACAATTGAACCGCTTTTTTGCACGATTAAACGATTCTTCGCAATCTCATAATGCGATCTCGCAACTTGTCAGACTTGTTTAATGTATTCGTATTGTATACGTTCGTTTAATTACAATACTAACAATTTGCCGGGGTTTTTTTTATTTCACAGAAGAATGACTTACGCGCAAATGATATACGGAGTCGCGAGGCAACTTCTCGATGACAATGCGTTCAAAAAACGACACAGTGAATTACGACCCCCGATTCGACTTCCGTTCATTTCTTCGGCACCGCTTGAAGTCAATGTTTCATTTTCGCAGATGAGATCATAATTTTATTAGCCCGACATAAATCCCTCGACCCTCGACGGTGTGTCCGAAGTACCCTAACTCCTCCTCTCATCCTCCCTCCCCCCCTCAAACCCCAAGTGCTTCTTGCGCGACGAGTTACGGCGGAGCGTAACGATGAGTAGCGCTGGTTGTGACAGACGAAAACGATTCATAGCGTTTTAATGTCAAAAGTATGGAGAGATAACGCGATGCAAAAGAAGGCAGCGGAAATCACGATCGGAAGAGAACGAAAATTGCGGAAGAGGAAACGGTGCGCGAAACGTGGTGATATAACCGCGCGAGTTCCATGCATTTAAAATGTTTCATTAGAAACCGTCTAATAAATATTGATCCCCTTTTTGACTCAAGAGTTTAAAGAGCCATTCAGAAGGACCCGGAACGGGAACCCGATGAGGTCGAGAGAAAGCTCGTTTTGGCAGCGCTGACGGTACCTGCGCTTGTAACAAGATCTGATTTATATAGACACCGTCGAAAATTGGTTTCATCCCCGGGACCATCTCCTGGGTGGCATTCGGGTGGTCCTCGCGACGACGCGCTCGTTCGGGGGTACCCATAAATACTTCCTCGCTTTTTACCCCTCCGCGCGGTTGTTACGCGCGACGCAGAAACGGATGAGGCAAACGAAAATCGATTAGTCCGCTTACAAAGTAACTGCTGAAACGCGATAAAGCAGCGCGCGAGTTCGTGGCGGACGTAAATAAGGAACGAAATGAATAAGGCTCGGGACAAGAATTGGCGAGCCTCCGGAGTACGGCGTGTGTTCGATCGGAGATCTCTCCGCCGCGCGGAGAGATGCAATTCCGACTGACACAACGACGACACTGCTATCGGATACGTGCCGTTCGCATGCAAACAACGTATATATTAACGAATTATCGGATAATTTTCATCGATGTAAACAACATTTAAATACGATTAATAACGTTTAAAAAGTTATGAATAATATTTTTATGTTGAAAACAAAAATTTGCGGGACACGTTATTTCTTCTCGAAAAAAAAAACAAAAAGATATTTAAGAGACGCGCTGTATTGCAAACTTAAATGATCTCGAGCCTTGTGACTCGCGATGCTTGCGGTAAATTCTAAAGTGTCGATTCTCTTTTGTACATATCTCGAGTACATCTTGTATCCGAGGTGTTTTTCGTCGCTATTTTTGCAGTCACTCGATGAGATGCGCGCGTTTTGAGTAGAATAAAAGAATCCTGCTTTGATCGATCGAACGAGCTCTTTCTATGGCGAGAAATTAATCCTCTTCCTCCCGCGTCACGCGACGGAATTCGTGATCGTTGCAAAAAATGCATCGTACTATTGAAACAATACGAGAGAACAGACATTTGCAGAAAATGCGTCGCGCAAGAATATTATGCGCTACGTCGTGCAAATAAGAGAAACCGGAGCTAGTTGTCACACCGGGTTAATTGTCACACACAGCTTATATCTCGCTTGTGTTCAAAAGATTTACTTGAGATGTAAGCATTTATAAAATTCAAAAACTTCTCTTTTTATTTAAATATTTATTTATTATTTATTTAAATATCTATTTATTTAAATAAATGATTATTAATTTTATAAGTAAATATACGTGATGTATTTTAATATAATGATATAATTTCATTAAGTGTATAATAAAAACAAAAATTATTTATGATTCTTCTATGTAAGAAACAACCAACTCTGGATATGAGACAGTGACAATTGTAAATAACATTTTTGTATAAAAATATGTAAGATTAATATTTTTTTTAAAGCTAAAGGATATTATATAAATAATATTATGTACATTTTGCTTTTATAATTAATGTATTTTGGATGTCACTTGCGCTCCGATTTCTCTTAAGCGCAATAGTTAGAAAAAATACCATAATAAATAAACAATAGATAAGTTAAGTTTGTTTTATCAAACTAAAATAATACGAGAAATATTAAATAAAAATAAAACTGAAAGAAGTAAAAAAAAGAATAAAAAGGATATTTATAATTGCCATTTGACATACGATTCTATTTTATATGTCGCGCACGCAGAGATGTCCAAGAAAATATCGCAAATAAATCCCTGACATGTCTGAAAAGGCTACGAGAAAATGTTGGCAGTGAACGTATAATACATCGAATCTTTTTCGACGCGTGCCAAATCCTAATCCCACGAATTTCCCAGCGGGATACTGAGAACACGTGCGACAATCGCTGTGTACTCGGCTGTCGAATTCCAAATTAGTGCAACGTGAGAAGAAAAAGAAGTTTGCAGAAACTCCAAAAAGTGACGTAGTGTAAGTCGTCACTTAGCGCTAAGATTTTTTGCGTATTTTAAATATTATTTTTGTACAACTCTTTGATTTGTTTAATACACACATCAACTGATAAAAAAGAAATATATATATAATAAAAGTAAAATACTAATAAAAAAATAAATAAGATCAAATCGTTTCTAAATTTTATTATTTATACGAGCATTTTGTTATTTATGCAAGAGACACACAGTCTCGACGAATCGCAAGAGAACACCCTGTACATAACAGCCAATAATTCTCGAGAGAGAGGAATATGAGATCGAAGCAGATGCGTCTGTGCAGGCGGTTACGTGCGCATACTCGCGCGTGTTTCACTCGAATCCCAGGTATATGTGTATCTTCGTGTACGCGTGTCGGTGACGCTTAGTCGTAAACGCGAGGGTATTACAGAGCCTCGAAGATGGTAGATGGTCGTAGCTAAGGAAAGGACGGAAAGAGATGTAGCGTGCGGGCCCGGGGGCCTTAAAGCGGGGGCCGGTTTGCGTGGGCCGTACGGCACCTCCGTTCGCCATACCTGGCCCACCTGGATCCTCCTTGTTCCTGCGATCACCCTCATCTCCACGCCACTATCTCTCTTTCTCTCTCTCTCTTTCCCTCTTTCTCTCTCTTTTCCTCTTTCTGTCATTTCACTCTCGTCTTCCCGAAGAAGTTCTCCTTTCTTGATCTCGTACGAACGTTCAAGCATACACACGCATTCCGTTCTCTTCTCGTTCTGCGCTCCGATATCTCTTCTCAGTTTTCTCTGTCTCTCTCTTTCTTTTTCTCTTTTTTTCTCTCCGCCTCTAGAGTCGTCAGTCACCCCATCGAAATCTCTCGCTTTCTTTTCGTATATTGTGCCCCGCTCACATGTAGGCTACTTACCATCATAAACGTATTCTCGAACAATATTTCAAACTCCGCTCCTGACGCTGTGCGTACGTTACTTACGTACGGATACGTATTATACACGAAGACCGCTTACATATGCTCGAATGTGTGTAAGTGGATCGTGTACGCCCGGAGAGCGTGCTCCTCTCTTACAGCAGATCGGGACGGGAGAGAGTGCCTTCCAATTTTATTACCCACCGTGGTACGATCTCGATAATGAAATACTTCGGGGAGTATTTCGGCCCCCGAGTGAACTCCATTCGACTATAATCGAGATAAGAATGAAGCGCATTCTCTCCGGACCGCTGCAGTCGCGCGCGATGATCGAGGAACGTGGGCGAAGCCTCCGGGTGCGCGGAAGGTGTCGGTCTTTTCGTGACCAACTTTTATAGATTTTTCGAAGAAACGTTCGTAAAAAAAAGAAAAAACAAAAAAAAAAATTATCTCAAAGTCTATGAGATAGCTCTCTCGAAGAGACGTAGTTCTTCTCGGACGATGGAATTTTATAGGATTTAAAGACCGGAGAATGTAAAAAAAAAAAAAACATTCGACCAAAGAAGACCGCGTTCAAAGATAAGAAAGCTTGCGGCATTTGGGAAATAGGTTTGAAATTTTGAAAACACATCTTGAAAAATTATTAAACTACCTTCGATTTGTTTTTATTCGAGTTTGTACGAGTTCAGTGCTCAATTATTCTATCGAGAAAAAACTAAGTACGAATGTATTTGACCTAATTTTGTAAACTTCGAGCATTATAATGTCCGAGCGATTCTTGAAAATGAGAATATCTTATTAAACTATTTAACGGAAGAATTTCTAAAAAATAAAAAAATGTATCATAACTGATTTTATTAATATATAATGTTTTTTTCTTTTTAATGTAGAATAAGGCTTCATGAACTTTTACAGAGTTTTTTTGCAACGTTCTAATCAATAAAAAAATCGCATCAGACATAAATGGATTTGCAGGATACCTAACCCAAAACAGTATTAGGGTTAAATATTTATATAATCTTTATTGTTGTAAATATGTTTTACAAATTGTTTTACAAACAATTTTTAAATTTAACATCTTTAAAATAAGATTCCATTAACTAACTAAATGTGCGATATATGCAAACGATGTGTTGCTCGAAGTTTAACAAACTTTCTCCAACGACGAAATAACGTTAAAAACAAAATGCGTTACGTCTCATATTCATTTAGATCGCGAACAATACTCTCGCTATAGTCACGACTCCGGGATGCGACGCGTGTTGTTTTTCGGTACTAGTTGTTAAAAGCTCGTCGAAACTCGTTAATTATTTCTACGGTGCTTTGGTGCCGCCTTGTTAGAATCGCGATGCCGGTAAAACTCATTATAGGTTTCCAGTTTTGACAAGTACGGTCGTGCTAATGATTAAAAACTGCCGCGACATGCAAAGAGAGTATCGAGAGGAATAATAAAAGCCAAAGTTCGTTAACGTATAGTCGTCGCTTTGCTCGTCGCTTTGCTCGTCGCTTTGCTCGTCGTCGCTTTTAACGGGCGTTACGCGCGTGTCGTCATCGACACCGTGTGTTGCTACTTCCGTTCCGTTCGCAAGTTTCGACACACAAGAGCGTACACTACTGTCCGATGTGCGGCTGATTTCTCTGGAGATTATCCAATCAAACTTGATAATTACATTTCCATAGATAGATTTTGCAAATTCTCCCACGCAACGTGCGGCACATCGGCCACAGATTCGAGGTCTGAACGGATTCGCGGTGTTTCGTTTTGTCTGGATGGGCCGCTTTATTAGTTTCTCCGCGTGATTCTCTCTTCCCGGCTCTCTAGTCGGGAACACAAGTACGACCGTCGCAAATTAGTTTTGGCGGCGAAGTTTCGGCTTAAACATTTTATTACTTGCGGAATAACGTCTGATAGTTCGAGGCGAGGTTTATATCGCCGCGAAGATCGGTACGCGCGCGATACAATCAAACTTCGAAATTATCTATGGAAAACAATCGGGCGGTCGAAAACTAGTTCCGTGTGTTTTTTGCGTGGAAAACAATAAAAAAAGTTTTGTTTCAATTTCGGTTTTATAATTTCCCGCCGTTATATACGGGAATGCGCGACGTTCGCGCGCTTTTTACTCATTCTTCGCTTTTTTACGAGCGCGTCGCAGTGTCGTTATTAAAACTACGCACTTAATGCAATTTAAGGCCGGCTACGCGCGATAATGTATGCTAATTCGTTGTCATCGCGCATGTGTAACGACGCGGCTGATGCAACTATGGCTGCGCTTTTAAAGTTTCGAGCAAGTCTTTTTGAGCCCGCACCAACATTATCGTTCGATCAGAGAAACGCACGCGCGTAAGTATCTACTTTTTATGTCTCTCGATAACGGTACGTGGAAAAGTCGCGATTAACGCTCGAGATTCTTCGCGAAATTACGCGAAACACGTCACGCTGTAAAATCCGCACGTTATAGCGACAATAAAACCGCACTTTTGCCGCGCGACGCGGCGCGGTCCGTCGCACAGAGTCCGTCGCCGCGCGCGGAGCAACGAAGCAATTCGAAAAAATAAAAAAAAAAAAAAACCTGGCGTTAACTAGCTCCTTAAAGACACCTCGGACGCGCGATTACGTCAAGTACTGGGCTTCATTGAAAATAACCAGGTCACAAATTGATCGTCCCCGCCGCCGCCGTCGTCGTCGTCTTCAGCCCCGCGCGTCGTATCTCTCCGCTCTTTTCCAATCCATGCCGTGGCGGCAACTTCGAGAAGATCCGCGGCCAAATTATTGATCGTCGTCGCTCGGGTTAATTCCTTTAAACGGAACAAATCGGACGGACAAAACAATTCCAATCCGTTCGACGATACGGCCGGACACCTATTGGTCCGTTGCAAGCATCAACATTATACCGAGCGTCGTGCGTCGTCGTGGACTACAGTTGTCCGACCGCGCGCTAATAGTATTCCGGTCTCTCCGAAACGGGCCTCTCGTTACACGGTGTAAAGATCTCGCCATATTTGATGTCATAATTATAATATTTACGAGCTGACACTACGCTACGTTTAAATCGTTTATACGTGATGAACGACGAGAGACCCACCGGGGGAGAGGGAGGGGAAAGGGGGGCAGGAGGGGACCTCGGAGTTCTCTCCCCCGTACACTTTGGGGGCCGCTCGATCGTCCCTGCCCCCCGCGCCGGGAGACTCGGGGCCCGGGCTAGCGCGCAATTTCAGGGCATGTTCAAGGGTTCGTTGAACCCCGCCGCGATTCCAGGGAGGCCGCCATTCGGAGCGATACCGACCGAGTCATCAAGTGTCATTACGCCGGGAATAACAGTTTGTCCATACCGCGGATATCAAACGCTCGTTTAAAGCGGTTATAGGTACTAAAGCGCGCGGTTATTTCGGACAGGCCCTATGAACGCGAAAGAGGCACCAGGACGCCGTTTATCGATGGATAAAGTGTCTTTTTTTGGAGGGCTTTCTCCGTTTGCCAGCGATATCCGAAACGCTGTCTCTTCGCGCGGCGAAGCTTAATTTATACACCTCGTTGAGAATAATGTTCTTAAATAACTACTTATATCGTGACGGGCCGTCTCGTATTTTCATTGATCTTCGGATTCTTCAGAGAGAGAAAGAGAGAAGTTTTCTCAAGTGAGAAACTCTCGCGGGCGCGAATCTCTTGCGCGAAAAAAAAAATGTCTGATCAAATCAAGGTATTATTCTTCTGATGAGTTTTTTTTGTGGAAATCGTAATCAGCCGTTTCACCGGAAGGAGAGAAAGAGAGAGAGAGAGACATTTCTCTGTCTCGCGGGGAGGGAGAGGGGAGGGAACGATCTATGTACGTATATGAATCCTCACGAGGTTCCGTGACGAGCAAATATACGTGGCGGCGAGGGTGCGCTCGGCCTCTGCCAGAGAGTGCGAAATGATAGGATGCCTGTCGAAAGAAAGAAGCGCGGCTGAGCCACGAGGGCTTCTCTCTCCGCCGGTTATCTCGAATAACTATGGAAATCACTACGAGCCTCGGTTCTCACACCGTCGCTGTTGCTTCCTTCGTCGGCCGTTTTGTTTCCACTCGTGTCTCGATACAACCACTGTGCCGCCGTATCTTCGTCTTCCTTTTCGCCCGTCTTATTCGCCCCGTCTCGCTTCCTTTCGTGTGCGTTTCGACACGACGGAGCGACGGAGTGTGCACATGCACACGCGCGTCGACACGTGAGAAAGCGGAATCATCCTGGGCTTTTGTGCAGTGTTTTGTTCCCTCCGTCGAGAGCCGCGGGGGCCCCATTGCGTTCTCTTCATATCTCTCCGTTCTCCGCGACTTTTCTCACAACCGTGAAATTATCACTTCCTCGTTTCTGTCGGCGGCGGCGGCGGCACGTTCGCGAGTAATTCGCGCGTGCGAGACGAGATCCGCGTCCTGTCATTCGTGCGTGTCTCACTTTTGCGACACACAAATATGAGAGAGGACATTGCATCAATAAACACACATCACGCGATTATAACGAAATAATAAGTTCGATGTAACGATCGGACGATGTGAAAATAAACCAAGTTGCCGTTATACGCAACAGAGATATAAATTATTCCGATGGTATATTAAACGCGCGCTTGTTTGTCGCGTTATGTCGTGATCTATGTAGCGAACACCAGCGAAATTTGTTTAATATCGCAGCTAATAAATTTGACGGCATGAATAGACTGCGAGAGATCGATGGTCGTTATTATGTCGACTTATCTAATTGCTAACCATTACAGAGAGAGAGAGAGAGAGAGAGAGAGACATTTCAGAGAGCGCTCGTATCCCACTCGGCATCGAACAGCCACGACGCATATGCGGCACGGTGAGCCCGTGTACGAAAGTTACGAATCCTTGATCAAAAGGTCTGAATAGAGCTCGGCTCGAGAAGTTGTCCTAATTGCCGGCGCTGAACTGCGAAATCGGATTAACTGGTAGCCGACTATCGCCGCGTACAGCCGCTTGTACGCGGCTCGCGATAGAGCGCTCTCGGCCGAGACACGAGATGGAGAGATTTCGCGGCTGACCGCCGGGCAAAGAATTTTCGATTTCTCTCTCTCTCTCTTTCTCTCTCTTTCTCTTTCTCTTGCCGCGAGATTACAAAGCGCAATTACTCGTAAAAAAGTGACGAACCGACCGTTGCTCTGGCAACGTCGAAGGCTCTGCGTTGCGTTTGTCGATGAAAGTTCGAATTATGTCTTGGCGCAAGAGAATGGCGCCGTTTGTTATACAACGGCTGCTCATAAAGCCGTCCATAAAATCCACGAGTTGTGGCAATTATTTTTAACCGCGAGAACACAATCGTCCGGAAGCGAAACGGCAACGTCTTTTGCCTTCGGTGCGTACGTCAACCGCGTACGTCTGGCGAGAACACCCGCGAGAATTGGCGGAAAAAGCTTCTTCGCAGTCTGTCGAGATGATATTCACTGTTCACAGATGGGAGCGTTGAAAAGTGCATTTGCGACACAGTTGCTCGGCTTGTCTGCAGGAAAAATATGTTCGTGACGTTTGCTTCTTTCGTATATGCGATACACGTTACATTTCCGAGTCGATCGGCGCACCTGGCGGCAAATAATGTTATACCGACGTCGAAAATAGGTACCACGTCAACGCTACGCTACATAATCTCTTCCGACATCAGGAAACTTTTGCTTTGAATAATCATACGCCAAATCTGTTTCGCATGTCTCTTTGCACGTGTCGCGCGCGAAAGTTATTTTTATATATTTTTTCTATTCGACGTCTGTTTATTATTAAATGTAAAAAGACAATTACAATTTTCCGCATATTGTTGCCGTAATTGTAAGCAAAACATTTTGCGTAATATACGGGGCGTCTGTGAAATTTTTAACGAAGCTAAAATATGAAGACAGATTGGGTCTGAAAAGTCATTTATCATTTTGCAAGATTTGCAATATTTATTGAATTATTAATTAATTAATGTGAACTGATGAATTAGTGGCAAGCAATTTGGTTCGAACTCCGTAGGCGTGTATGATTTTCAGTTGTAGAGAAAAATATAGCTTATCTCATGCAATCTTTTAACAACGAGGAAGTGGAGCAAACGAGCGGCGAATGACACAGCTTCTTGCGATCGGCTAATTTTCGCGACTGAAAAATCATATACATCTACAGAGTGCGCACCACGCATTCATCAGCTCGTATTTATTAATTAATAACTCGGTGAATATTGCAAAATGGCTTTTTTATTTCAAGTGACCCAATTTATCTTTACACTTTGGTTTTGTCAAAATTTTTCAGACACATTGTACGTATATAAATCACATAATATAGTTTTGTTGCTAGAAAATCTACTGTTTATATATTTTTACTACTATTATTATTATTATTATTAATTACATTCCTAAAGTTTTATTACTATTATATATTTTATTATTTATATATATTGTTATATTTGCTACAAAATGCATTTTTAATACAGTTTATGACACTAAATTATTGCATGAAAATATTTGACTGAATTATTGATGAAATGTTTTAACAGCGTGCCGCATTTAGCGCGTTGTATATATATATAAATCATCTATATATATATTTAACACTCGAATAGATACAACTAACAGAATAGATACGAACAGTTGCAACTAACAATTAAAGTAATCGACAACAACTTGATGCATGTAACAATTTCGAATATATGCTCGATGTTTCATTGGACTGTGACTACGTTCTCTCTCTCTGAGCGACTTTTCACATAGCAATTCCCGCGTCATTTGTCTGTCTGAAGTATTTATGGAGCTACGTGAAATCTGTCGCGTTTGTAAGTCAATCGTCTGTACGTATATATATGCGGACACAAAGTTATTCACGCGCAAAGTCGTGTCCCCGCGCGCCATTCGACACGCGTTATTTTTACGCGAAACAAATGTCACTCGATCGCGTTTTAACGCGATTATTTTGAGGATCGTTCGTCCTCTCGAATTGTGTCGATTCGACGCGAAACCTCAATCGCCGTTCTCTATGTCGATCTGCTTACCTGAAGTATTTATTGCCGCCGCTGCTGCCCGTTACAAAGCCTGTTACGCCCGATCGCTCGAATTGTGCGACGTAATGAGATCGCGTGCGCGCCCGTGGTGCCGTGGTCGCGTTTCGGTGCGCGCCGTTGACTGCGCTGCGCAGCAACGTTTGATCAAGTATGAGATATCATTCACGGGAGGCACCACCACTCACGGAAGCTTCCAAGTCGATTTAATACTGGCAAATTAATGCGGTCCGAGATATCTCATTCAAGTCGCACTCTTACAAGCGCACTCCGCCCGCAAAATGCCCGCCTGTATCCGCGCGCCGTGTATGCAACCACACCGGTCTCGAAAATCGAGGCGCATGCATCTATCAACGTGTCAGTCAGTGTGTAGAACGATTTCTATTAGAAGAGCTTAGTCATCACATTCCTTATCCAGAGTTTTGCTTGAGGTTATTTTATGTGCAACATGATCTTTGTAATATATACATCGTAATAAATTGATTCAATCTAAATGTGAAATACGGCAAGATCGAATTAACAATAGAACGTTATGCAATAATTATTAACGACATTATGTGTCTAAAGACGTCATGTGAGAATTTAATAACTTGTCTCGACTGAACACATATGCGCAACGTCTACTAACCGCGGTGGGTTAATTATCAATGTTAATTATCAATTAATATTAAAGTTGTACCAATGGCAAACCAACTTACAAATTTTTGTTAATAATTGTGTGTTAGAAATTTTCTGCCACTGAGAAAGACCGTAAATTAACGTCGAAACGTTTGGCTTAAAATAAACAGTTATTATAATATACGTGAAAAATGTTTATACCATCTCGTATCGGCCCACATCCACACATTATTATCTTTTTCACGAGGTCATCGTCATTTATTCGTCTAATTATTAATAATCTAATTATTAATAATTTAATTATCTCTTTTAATTAATATAATCAAAACGTTTCGATTTTAATTCAAATTATTTTTCATCTACCCAAGCGTCCTGTTTTATCTTTTCACGAGCTCGCTCAATTTTGTCAAATTATTTTTAGTTGACATACTTACGACAACAATCATTTCAAGAGTCAGAAGTGTTTGGCGCAATGAATTTCACACTACGCCAGCATATTTAAGTGTTTTAAGAAAATGTCAAGTTAAAATTGTAAAATGTGTAAGAAGTAACGTCAGTATTTCAATAAATCGGAGACTTAACCTTTAAAATGTTAACACGTTGCTAATTTTACTTGACATCGTTTTAAAACACTCAAATATTCTAGTGCGCTAACACTTTCGTCCCGGATGATTGTCATAAGTATGTCACCCGAGGTGAATTAAAATTGAAACGGATTTTTTGTTTGATTAACTGGAATTTGATAATTATTGCACAATATCCTGCTGTTGGTGTTCGCTCTTGCTGTATCTCACATTTAATTTGGATTAACCGATACGAAGATCATTTCTCACATTATGTTGCTTCTATCGATTCAATCTCTCTAAAAATTAAAACAGTTTTCTTAATTACACCGATTCTTACTTTTTACTTTTAAAGTTGTAATTTTAACGTGCAACAAACACGAGATGATTTTCACTCGAATCCAGTACCTCAAGTAAATTCTCGAATGTTGACTGGATAAACGCGTAATTATCGCTTCGGGAACGTCGATTAGCGTCTCCGGATCGTGTAAACCGAGTATGACTATGTCGCTTACAAACGCGAACTCTCGGGTGCACATATTCGGTTACCTACATGTCACTTCGCCTGGACGTTATGTGCACAGACGACGCGCGGTTGCGCGCGTGCAAAGCTCGAACGTGGAATCGCCGACATTCGTAGAAGCTCAACCAGAAGGCCCGGGCGGATGCTATTGCTACGCTGTGTACACTAATTTCCGGGCTGTTTGATAGATCTTGGGTGATTGTTAATGATGTTTAGAGAGGCCGGCGACGTAGAATCTCGTAGAAAGCTGCTGCCGGAGCTGCGGCGTCGAGCCACGGCTCGATACGCTTCAAAGTGGTATTAAATGTACGGTCACTACACTACGAGCGCCTGACTGACTGGAGGCAAATTAAACAAATACCATTTAGTCGCAAACGATTGCACGGCAAATGTTAAGCCGTCGTGCTCGTTTGTCAGAGAGGTAGCTCCGCGCACAGTCGAGACACGTCTGTGAGAACCGGCGCAACTAACTTTGATGCGCGCCGAGTTTCGAGCGTAACGGGCAAATTCGCCCCTAAGTCAAAGGGCTTAACATGAGCTTAGTGTTTTCGTAATTAATTAGCACGCCCGTTAATCTTGGCGATAAATTCGACAAATATGTTTCGACCGAGTGTGCAATTCGCGCGTAAGATTTAAGATTATTTAATGAGTTGCGGATCGCGCTATAAACGTTCCAACGCGATCATCTAATTTTACGTGCAACCGATTCCGATGTACGCGCAATTGAATTTTGTCACTCGCGAGATTTCGTAGTTTATTTCGTTGCGTTGTGTCGCAACTACACTCCATTGTCACACACGGAGGTATATATATTGAGATACGATTCCGCGCGAATTCATTATTCTTCTCGAACGCGTACGAACGTTCGGACGTGCGTAATTTTGCAAATATATATAGAAGCGACGAGAAACAATCGGACACTTACGGCGCCATACTCTTGTATTGCGCGATTGCATTTTCGATCTCGTAAAATTCCATTCCTCGGCCGGCGTTCCGGCTTTCGCGAGATTATATTACCGGTCGAGTGGAATAGGAAAAAATAATCCATCCTGGAAAAATGTAAGGAAAACGAGTCGCGTTACTCTACTGAACGTAGGTGCTATCCAAGCGGATGGACTGTATTCGCGATGCCGGTTTTACGAGCGGCAAACGCGTACGGGATAGGAGATAGGTTTTCAACGATCGGCTCGAACTGGTAAGCGCGTAAGTATAGAAAAGCGAACGCAAGCGGGGAAAGTATAACGCACGCGGAAGCGGTAGAAGAAGAGTCTGCGTGCTTCTCTCAGGCGATGTCTACGAGTTCCCTCGGGATATTTTTACGGTGGGAAATGTCTCGCGATTCGTTGAACTCCGCGGAGGCGTGTTGTGTTACGAGTTAAGTTAAGAGAATAACTAAGCCGGAAAAGTAAGAAGAAGAATGTGCGTGTGTTTTTTTTTTTTTTTGCGTAGTTCAAGGAAAAATTTTTAACCCGTGCCGAGGAATTACCTCGTTTATTTTACTAGATGTTAGGTAATAATTGTTACTTACGTTAAATCGTAAAAATGAAATTACATGTAACGAGATATCTCAGTGATGTACAGATATCGTATGTGTAAAGTACAGCGCGCCGTGTATACCAGGTGTGCGCAAAAGTTTTAGTCTTTTTTTCTTTGCAGCGTTCTGATAAAATTATTTTACAAAGAGATAAAAGGTGATTGTCCAATGTGTTCAAAATTGGAAAAACCAATGTGGTCAATTATAACGGCAGTATTGAACCGGGAAGCGGAATGTTGCTGACTAAAATATCTAATGATTAAATTGTGCCGTACGTTTCGACTGTATTTTTTTAGTTGTATTTTTTCAGTTCGGTTCTGAATTACACGAACCATCCGGACAGTGTGTGCCAATGTTAAAATTATTTTAAATTGATATATTTTTAAAAATAATTGTTCAATACGAGGAATGGCCTCCAAGTTCAGCGTGGAAAAATCAAATGCGCTAATTTGTGTGGGCGTAACCGAACGGTGTTGCGGAATGTGTAGGGCAGGTGAACGATATTCAAATTAAGTTTTGATTTTAAACGTTTCGACTATATTTCTAGTCATCTTCAGTNAATTCTATGTTAACAATAATTTACATACATCTTGACGATGTATGAGTGTAATAAAATTAAAATACAACGGTCAAATTATTAAAAACCGAAGAGAGTAAATATAAGTTGTCATATTAAAGTCATCGTCTGAACTTATATTTACTCTCTTCGGTTTTTAAACTGTTAATGTAAACTGTTTAGACGATGACTTTAATACGACAACTTATATTTATTCTCTTTGGGTTTTAATAATCTGTGACCGTTATATCTTAACTTTATTACACTCATACATCGTCAACGTAAGATGTGAATTATTGTTAACATAGAACTCACTGAGAAGATGACTACACCGAAAAAATTATATTCTCGTAAGTAGAAGATTTTATACTTAAAAAATCTTCTTAAAGATTTTAGATGATATTCTTCTGAAATTAAGAATATATTCTTTATTTTTAAGAATATATTCTTAATTTAAGAATATAGTCTTTTTCGATAGTTAGATATATATGTTTTTCTATAGAGGCTTTTTATATTCTAATCAGTATACATTCTTATCAATATTACTATTTAGAGAATTTTCCTCCTAAAATAAGAAACTCTTCTTGGCGCCTATTTTAGTATAAAATATACTTAAAGTAAGTGGGATATCCTCAAAACAAGAATACAATTTTTTCGGTGTAGAAACATAGTCGAAACGTTTGAGATCAAAACTTAATTTGAATATCATTCACCTGCCCTACACATCCCCTGCAACACCGTTCAGTTACGTCCACACAAATTAGCACATTTGATATATTTTTATTCCCCGTCGTTTTGCGTTTTTGTAAAATGGCAGAAAGTTATGGAAAATAAGGAAAAATATTTCCTCGGATTGATTTGCAGGCACTGTACCTTACGATTAACAAGTAAAAGTAAAAAAAAAAAAAAAAAAAACAAGAAAGACTAAAACTTTTGCGTACACCTAATATATATAGAACTTAAAAGATAGTCAAATGCAAAGTTGGTTGGAATATTATGTACATAATAACGAGCAAGTTTTTCGTGATGTTTTATTCATGTTTGATAATTAAACTTGCGCCATACGCCGCGCGGCGTTGTTGCCGCGATTATAGCGCGTTATTTTTTCCCCAGTCCAGATAATGCCAACTCTATCTGTTCCTCGACGGGAGACAGGGAGGACGACGAAGGGGAGGGGGATACGACGGTGTACCTGTTCGGAAATGCATGCGCACACATTTTAACTTTTCGGCTAACTTTATATCGTTCGCCTCTCAACCGAGTACTCCTCTTTCTCTCTCTCTCTCTCTCTCTCTCTCTCTCTCTCTCTCTCTCTCTCTCTCTCTCTCTCTCTCGCGAGAAGTTTTATCTACGAGCTCTTTCACATTTTACCACACATAAAAATGCCAGAGGGAAATACGTCGGTGCACGTAAGCCACGCGTCTGTGCTCTCTATAGCTCTTCTTAAAGCGCTTTAGGTGGTCGAAGGGTTATTTTCTGAGAACGCTGTTTTTTCGAATTAAAACTCGGAGATTTAAGCGAACGAGTAGTTGCGAGAAACAAAATAATAGAAAATACATCCGAGAAGAGCGAAGGAATTTTATTTAACCTTAATTCGAGCTCTCTCGTCTCTATTAATTTTTGTATTAGAGAATGTAAAGAAAACCCTTTCTCTTTGAAATCTCATAAAATTCTTAATGAGAACCCTGCAGCAGCAGGACGCTTGCCTTCGTGTGCGGGCACACAATGTGCTTTCTCTGAGAGCTTAAAAATTCGCTCTAAATTCCACGGTATGTATATCTCGGAAGAGGGGTTCTCGCGGAAGCTCGCAAAGTGCACCGTAAAAGTGGATCACGTCGGTGCCCTTCGGGTGTTAATCATTAAAATGCCTCATCTCCTCCGGCTTCGTAGTAAGCCGCGACCGGGGGCTCAGACTTTCCGTTTCCGCCGTGTAGTTGGCGCACTTCACTTCTCACGCGCGGCGTCGCCCTTCTTCTCGCGCACGGCAGTTCAATGAGACGCCATTGTCGCCCTTGTTTAGAATGACCATAAATATTCCACGCCTCATCTCCTCTCGCTCGCGCGTCGACCCGAGCGGGAGTCGGCTTTGCCCTCGCATAAAGGCACGCGATATGTTCCCCATTGCGTTCGCGCTAACTCCCCATGGGCAGACGGGAGCGTCGGGCGCGCAGCAGGTGCAAACGCGATATCTCTCCATCATAATCGTCGCTGATAATGGTGCGCCTTAGACGTCTGAAATTGCCGAAAGAAGAACGAGACCGGAATCATTCAAAGTCAAGCTGTGGCTCGCTTTTATGCGTGCCGCTTTTGTGCGCGGCAGAAACATTATCCCAAAGCGTGTGTGTGCTTCGAAAGAAACACGATCCGCGGATAAGGAATCGGAGTCGCAATTAATCGACGTCGAAAATCTTGAATACTCATACGGAATTCGTTCGCGGAGCTTTGGTAGCGCGACGATTAGTTACTCTCATATGACATTATCGCGACGTTAAACGCGCCGCGAGATGTAAAAATCGTCCGCCCGAAGCATATCGTAATTAATGTCCGTCGTTTGCGGCTCCGTCTCGCGTGACCGAAGGCAATCGCGTTATTCGGGTTTGCGCGCAGAAAATTTTCGACGACGTGGAAAGAGAGAAAAAGAGATACAGAAAGAGAGAGAGAGAGAGAGAGAGAGAGAAAGAGTGTGTGTGTAACACCGCGAAAAAGCAAATCGTAAAAAGCGCACGCTCGTTCGCGAAGAAAGGACTTCATCGTGTTACTGCCAGTATCATTATTTCGTTTAAGACGAAAACGATGTTTCGTGCGGCCGCGGAGACCGTGAAAATTGCCTCGAGGGAGGCTCTTCTTATCAAATAAAAAGACGAGCGTTGGGGTGCCCGAGCCCGGCGAGGAGGAGGCAAACCGGAGAAGCGAAGAGAAGAAAAGAGGAGGTGCTCGGGCTCGCGGACGTGCGAACTGACAGGAGTCCATCCCAAGATATCCAGCGGGATGGTTCTCGTTTTGTCGGCCGGTCGGCTCGCACCTTTTTTTCGTCTGTTTGCACCTTCACCGAGGGTATACTTACGCCGGGCGCGTACTCATTATTTCTCATCCGTTCCTCTCCCGGTAAGACCTCTTCTTTCATATTTAACCCGTCCGTCGCTACGGAGCTTTCGGCGTGTTTAATTTAATCGGTATCGACGCCCTCGACCGAGTGAACCGTGCGAGTACGATCGACCCGTTCGGCCGATAGCCGCGTATTCCGCTTGCAAAACGCCGAGTTTCTCGCTGAGGGCAATTGTTTTAAAACACGCCGCGAGAAACGACCTCGTCTGAGACGAAAAATCGAACAAAAATCCATAATCACAATGCTAACACGCGTGTGTTTATTTCTTATTTTTCGACAAAAATGTGTTCAAAATTAAAACAGTTGTTGTCAATGTAGCATTTGAAGAGATTTGTGTAAAATTGTTCGAGGTGTTCAACTGAGATTAAATCGCGCAATATAATAATTTTTTTCGCGCGCGAGCGCATTTTTTAAAAGAAAAATCGAACGTTCTTATTTTCCCGCGAATTGTCGTAAATACGTGTTTTTCGATTTTAATACTCCAGAGACTAGCTGTCTTTCGCGGAAACGGTAGAGATGAAATCTTTTATCTCGACTACTGCATAAAGCGCCGCCTTTTATGACTGTCACTTTAAGGCCGAAGCTTTACGGCCCCGGCCACTTGCATATTTTACTCTGATCCAGCGCAGCAGCAGCGCCAGGTCGCGCGAAATTGAAGAGCCGTATATTATACTGAAAGCTACTTTTGACGTTTCTCCGTGCGTTTCTTCCGGAAATTACACGAGCGGTACGTTTTTCATATTACTTCTTCTATTTTGCGGTTTACGATACAACACCCTTACTGCAAAAAATATCCGGCTTTTGAGAAAACAAGACTCATCTCGGTCTGTGCATTAAAAAAAAAAAAAAAAAAAAATCAGCTTTTTTACACAAGTATTTCATATTATTATAATAAAAACTTAATGAGAATGCAAAAGTAATTATATATTATATATATTAATTCTTCACTGTATTATTTATGTAATTATTTTTTATTGCAACACACAAGTAAAGAAATCTTTTATCATTTTTATGGAAAATTTGTACTTACAGATACTTTGCGTCATTTTACACAAGTGACCAAAAATGTGAAGATTGCACGAGATTATGAAATGATTGTGTCAAATAAAAATCTATAATCGAGACGAGGTAAATTGCGAAATTTTGTTTCGCTTGAGCGCAACGTTATTGTCCTGACATCGCGCAATATTCACAAGCGGACTTACGCAGCGGTTGGTGAAATAGACGTGCCGGATTTGTGCCGTTTCGGAGGCACCGAGTTTGAAAAATGTTCCAACGGCGCGGCAGTTATTACCGGAAGAGACAATTCTACGGGAGAGGAGGGGAGCGGAGAAGGGTGGAGTGGGGGGATATGTTACGTTCTCTGCCATCCGCGGGGCATTACGATTAATGAGTTTGGACGGACGCCATCTCAGGAATCATATAAGAAACACACACCGTTTAAACGGCAATTCCATTGCTGTGCCGTTTATTACGGCAATACGGGATGGGAGAAAAGGAGCTCGCATCATAGAGCTTAGACACAGAAAGCGAACGAGATAGAGAATTGCCGCACAGTCGTGATCTTTATTTCTATAGAGTTACATATGCCGTTTCATTTACCGGGGAAAATATACACACACGCTATAATAATAAATATAATACGCCGCAAGATTATTATGAAACCCGAATCAACTCTCCTGTACACTCAATCTTTTACCTGCGTTTTCAATCTGATATTTATTTTAATTTCTCGCACGCCGCGATGTAATGTTTATTTTCTAAATTAACAAAATTTGTTCGTGACTAGTATCGGCGAATAGTTTTGCAAATTATTATTTTTACAATTGAAAAAAATAGTTTTAGAAATGCAGATTCACACGTGTAATTAATAAAAATGAAAAATGTTTATGAGGTAAAATTCCTGGGCACACATTTTTTTGTTCCGACATTAGAACCGAATTGTACAAGAATAAGGTTTTAATTACCAATTCCGTATGCATTATTCGTAAACCGACTGTCTAGCTATCGTACGAAGCTGTCTCTCTATTTTCCTGCCCCCTCGGATGTGTCGGCGCGGAAACGACCGTATAGCTTCGCTTTGAAGAGAGAGGAACGGGATGGGAAAGACGTAAGAGGACATTCCTGGTTTTTAATAGGAGAGGGGAATTCTTTTCGATTCTGGCGCGTCGCCAGCTCACACGGACTCCACACCGAGACAGGGGGAGGCAACCTTGCGTGTAACGCGCTGCGACAAACTCAAATATACCGACCTCGGCGCGCGCGCACATGTGTATGCGCCGCGCCGCACACGTACGGTTTCAACCGTTTCTCGAGCTATCTCGTCGGCGATTTTGCAGCCGCTGTAACTGCCGCCGCGATAGCGCGCCGTAGTTTCGGGGAGAGAGCTTAGGCGATGCCTGCGGGACTATTCGAGATTTAGTAGTTCCGGCGAAGTTCACTCCTTAAACCACGAATAATGTCGGCTTCGACTATTCTCAAGACGCGTTTATGTATGCGCGTTGCGTATACGCAATCTAATCTGATACGTGAAAGAGAGTCAGTCGTCGTCGTCGTCGTCGTCGTACGCTGCGTGCGCTCGTTAGCGTTCGAAATAATAATCGTTATCGCGTGGGAAATTGGCGTATCGGCGTAAGAAATATATGGCGCGAGAAGTGGCTTGTCGCCACAAATCACACTCCGGCCTGATTTCGTCTCTTGCGTCGCTCTCTGGACTCTTACCGCTTTATCGGGTTTAAACCCTTCTGCGACACACACCTAATAATTATCCCGGTTCCATAATAATCGCCAAAGGCAGTCACACGTTCAACAGAAATTCATTTTCCTTTTGACGTAACACGCGCGTTTCTCGAATGGAAACGACCTTATACTTTCCGCCTCCGCTCTGACGATTACCATGCAAATTCGTAGCAAATCGCTAGGAGATTCCTTGCTGCGGAGCGTAACGTATTTAATTACAGGTTTGCTCGAGAGAGATCGCGCATTAAAGTTCGCAACTTGCGACATCAGACACGCGTTATCTCGGTTGCGACATCGAGGAGTTGCGCAACTGCTTCTGACAACGTGTAACGTTTCTTCTCGCTAGAGAGAGAGAGAGAGAGAGAGAGAGAGAGAGAGAGAGAGAGAGAGGAACAAAGCGAAGCGACGACACACGCGACAACGTTTCTAGTTGGCTTGTGTGTATCGACATACGTGAAATTCCTGACAAAACACGCCCGGTCAGACACATATAATGTCCTACCTGCCGCGTTTTCGATGATACGTATCCGACATTCGGAACATCCGAACCGGCTGTCCGACCAGATATCGTATGGTCCGATGATCTTTCGGTCCCGCCGATAGCGAGACAACCCCCTTTTTATCTCTCCCTCTCTCTCTCTTTCTCACACAGACAGTGCGCGGCTACTTGGCAAATACGGATGATATTTTGGTCCGGCCCAATATCTCCGCCATGCATCATTGCCGTCGTCATGTTTCGTGCAAGGCTCGTATAACAAATGGAGGCCAAGGTGCGGCGAGAGAGAGGAAGGAGTCTCCCCCATGTCTCGCGGTGTCTTGTTCCATTTTCGCGCGCACCAATCATTTGCATTGACAGGACCCTGTTCCGGGCAAAAACTCGCTTAAATTCTGCTGCCACCGGCCCCGGGGTCCCGCTTTCTAACTCGCGCCGGTGTCGGCCGTTGGCCCCCCCCGCCCCTCCCCCGAGCTTTCGCCCAGACGGATCGAAGGATGCAAACGACAGGCGACTGATTTACTCGCGCGTGATTTTTACCTCGCTCTCGTTACCGACGCGCCCGCTCGCGTCGTATTCTCATCCCCGCGACGGAAACGGCCGGTTCAGCTCCGAGGATGCAGAAAACTTTTTTGCCACGGTTCCTGCGAGAACGCGCGCGCGCGCGCGCGGTGAACGCGCGGCAGTGCGAGCAATAAGGATCATTCGTGGGTTAGGTAGCCTTCAGCGAGCGAACTGGCCAACCCAGTCCGCGAAGCGATATATTTTTCTTTTTCCGATCTGTGTGTTTTGAAGCGGCGCGCGAGGGTTTGTAATTTATTGCCGAAGGTGCTTTGACCGACCCAAGAGATGGGATGGAGAACCTCGACCGATCGGCTTCGGCGAAAGTTTTTCAGCGCACTTGTAGATTCAAGTAGCCAATATTGTGTCGAAGGAACGATGTCTGATATATACTCGCTCAAGAGTTTCCTCTCACGCAAGTATTCTCCTTATCGCGATCCATTATCAAATTTCGTCGATCTGCTGCGCGAACGCGTGCGCGCGCGCGCGCGCGCTTTTGCCGTGGAATTCCGTAGTTTCACGCAATTACGCCAAGAAGTAACTTGATCCGCGATAACGAGAGTACACGTTTCGCACAGCGGGCAGATATTTCCGAACTAATTGGTGGATAGCGTCCTTCGCAACATTCCAGATATGTGGCTCCTCGTCTTCTCTCGTCCCCTTCGCGCCAACTTGCTCGATCTCTCGCGACCGAGAGCTCCCACGTAAATTCCCGAGAGCGGCCGAGAAAAGGAAGAAAAGCGGATCGCGTCAGCGAGACGTGGTGCAAAGAGTATCCGCGTCGCGTGCTCACGCGCGAGAGATACTCACGCGTGTGATCATGAATCATACCAGTTAGCGCGACGACGGTTCTCCGCTCGCAGCTCGTTAGATTTATCACCCTTTGGGCTTTGGGCTCATCGACGGATCTAGTTTTCCGCGTGCGCCAAACGATACGACGATAACGCCCAGGCTAGACGTACTTATATACACGCATGCCGGAGCGTCGCGTTTTTTTACCCGCGCCTTCTCCTCACCCTTTTCTTTCCTATCAACGAAGTGTGTGCACGGCTGTGAATCCCTTTGTTACGCCCGGTGTCCCGATCTCTCGCGCAGGATCTCTGCAACCGCGTAGTGAGGAAACTAAAAGAAAAAGCAGGAGGTGCGCGCCTCGCTATCGAGGTATCTCTCGGGGAGCACAAAGTATATATACGGCACAACGGACCCGCCAGCGAGCAAACACAACGTGACTCTCTCTCTCATTCTCTCTCCCATTCTTCTCTCTCCCTCACCCCCACCCCAACTTTTCTGTTTTCGCTGGCTTGTCATCAGACAAATCGAATTCGTCGGCTTCTTTAGCCGCGATTTCTTATCCGCGGTGCGAACGAGGCGGTCTAGTAGCCTGTCATTGATAAGATTGGGTTCACCGGTTAATATATATCAAAGTTATACGCGTGGCGTCGCGGAATCGCGGCCCCATAAGAAAGGGCTTACACGACGAATGATTCGCCCGCAAGGTCGTCAAAGAAGATGGCGAAGAGGATCCGGAGTGTCCGGTCCGTACGGAGGGTAGAAAAGGCGAGTTGAATTAATAATTGGCAGATTGGCCGGATAGCGGCCTCCCCTCGAACACGTCGGGGCGGGAGGAAAAAGAATAGGAAGGAAGGCAAAGGAAGCAAGCAATATGGGCTTAAGGGAGGGTGAAGCTCCTAAGAGTCGAGCATTGAGTTGATTTATGCCAGATGGTAGATAGCGCGGTGGCCACGGCTGCTTTGCCTCGCTGAAGCACCGAGAGCAAGCGAACCACCTTCGGGCCCAGGATATATCTGAAGCCTCTCTGTAATACCAGAGACGAGAGGTCGGATCGGAGGAGAAGGAAAAGAAGAGGAAAAAGATGCAGAAGAAGAAGAAGAAGAAGAAGAAGAAATTCAAGGACGAAGTGTGAGGTAGAAAAGATGCAGAATCGCGCCTCCTTCGGATGAGGATCGCACTTGATGTCAGAGCGGCGAGTGAACTCTTCTTCTTCTTGAAGGGTCGGTTGACCCGCAACTTCCTTTCCTCGATACATTTTCATTAGAACCCGCTCGTGTTTCTCTTCTCCCGTCGTGGGATTGCTTTTAACATCACCGGTCCGTTTAGCAGTCATGAGATATAACGTTTCGCAGCGAGAACGTATCAAAAGGACGAACTTGATCCGACTTTCCCGCGTTCTTCGTCGTCGTCTTCTTCCGCGAGAAATCCATCCGTCGCGGCGAGAATCTCATTCCGCGCCGATGACATTTTTCTTTGAGAGCGATTCGACGTGATCGCGGAGTTTCTTTCCGCGTCCTTCGATCGCGGAAAAGATGCCGCGCGCTCGATACGCTCGATATATCGAGGCGTGCGTTTAACGTGCGCGCGCGCGCGCGAATCCTCGGGGAGCATCGGCTTCATAGCTCGACGTGAAAGAAAAACGGCGCCGACGAATTCAGGAAAGCGAATACCCAGCACATTGTTGCCGGGCGTTTGTAACGCGTGTAACGAGCGTCCCCAGGGGCGAGTATAAGGCGGTCCCACTTTTTGCGCGCGCGCGCGCTCTCTCTCTCTTTCCCGTTCGCAGTAAAAGTCTCCTTTGTCACCTTCTGTCACGAGCCGAAAGGAGAGAGAGAGAGAGAGAAAAGACACTGACATTTATCACTCGGTAGACAGGCTTGCGTGGTGGAGATTTAATTAAGTCGATAGTCGCATCCCCTACTGCGTGCAGATGCACGACTTTGCGAGAAATATTTGTTGGAGAAGAATTCAGAAAGACACATAGTAACACCATAATAGTTGTAATGATTGTGTGTAATGCATCTCTGTCCGAGCGCATGATGAATAGCATCAGATGAAAGTACAACATTTTCTCGTAATATTTTACATTTTTTATCTGACATTACGGCCCAACATTTGCGAACCTGGTTCGCGCATCGCGGCAAGACTATCTTCGAAAGGTCGCAAAGTTAATAAATAACTGTTGACTAATTAAATAATTCTCTCGAAATGTTATAATATTGCGCGCATTTGACGACGTCGCGTCACGACGGCGCGTGCGATTATTTCGTACGGCTTCGTTAATTCAACATCGTTTGTGTCTGAGTCGACGCGTTAGTCAGCGTTAGTTCGAACTCTCCTCGCTCTCACGGTTTTCTGAAGCGCCGCCGAGCGCGAAAACGCGCCGATGTCGTCGTCCTTCGACGATAACATGTATACGCGGTGGAAAGGAACTGTCTGTCGTCGCGGACAGCGGCCGGCAGAGCGGTGGCGAGAGCGCGTCGGAGTTGGAGAAGGCGCGCGAGAGGATACGAAGAAACGGCCGGATGGTAAAGTGTGTGGAAGAGGAGGGCGGGAGAACGAGATCGAGAGAGAGAAGATCTCTCGGGTTAGCTGTCGACGAGCATTGAAAAATGTGCTAAGTCCAGAAAAAGCGGCTCCCGTGCCCGCAAGCGCCGCGCCGCTCTTCGCTTCTTCGCCTACTCGTTCGCCCGCTCGCCGTCCATCTTCCTTCGCTCCTCTAACTGGCCTTCTCTCCTCGCCCCATTACCTCGCAATCCTTGCTTCTTGCCTGCCTGTTAAACCGGCGGATACAGCAAAACGGTACAGGATCGGAGAATGTGGTAGGGAACGGCCAAGGCTACCGTCGCCATTAACATTTACGTTCGCGCGCGTCGACTCTTAAACGCGATTTCGACGTGTCCATATGTATGTAAATAGGAGCACTTTCGTATTCGCACGTGTATGCAAAACCTCGCGGCCTTGTTTCCGCTCTTTTTTCCCTCTGCCCCGAGGGGCTCTCTCTCACCGAAATTTTCGGCTGATCTTCAAGATATCTTGCGCGAGAAGCAATGCAATCACCAACGAGATCGCCGACGTTATTGGTTTACATTTACATCCTATTATTCAGTAATAAAATCACTAATAACGTTTCTCAAACATTCGTTTTTTCTCTGTATTACATATCGTAAACTACTAGAAGACTCTCTCGGTGTCTCTCTTACTTTAACGCGAGCGGAGAAAAATGCAATCGATTCCGCACCGAGGTGCGGAAGCTAACACAAAACGTCAAGGAAATGTAATTTATTCATTTCGACGAGCCTTTGAGCGCCCAAACATCGTTTCGCGATTTCTCGTAGGTCAAAGGATTCTTGCGGGTCCAACCATACTCGCGATATGATTATCGAGAATCTTTTCTATCTCGTTCGCACGCTCTCAAATAAACTATCTCTCGAAGGTAACAAACACACGTGTGTATCAAAGTTCCTATTGTGATATACAAAGTGGGTGAAATATAACGTACGTACCGCGCGAATTTTACGTTCCGCGGGCGGAGTTCCTTCTCACTCTCTCTGCTAGAATATTGTAAATATCGAGCAAGCATAACATTAATACACGCACTTTTAGATGTCCGGCTTGACTATGTGTTCCTGGAATTACTTAAAGTAAAAAAATTCCAAATCAATGGGTCCGAATTGCAACAGTTTCTGAATAAAATCATAAAAATTCAAAATTATAATTTTATTAATTAAAACTGAGATTCATTTCGGGCTCTGAAGTCTTTAAACTAATAAATGAATATGATTGGTCGCGTTTAAGAGCCGTTCGCTGGATGTTATGCGAGAAATATGTCTATATATATATATGTGCGTGTGTACACATATATAATCGAATTCACGTTTTTCACGTGAGTTTTTTGAATTGTAATTACAATTCTAATAATCATATAAGATGCCAAATTTTGCATCTCGTATATGAAGAACCCCGAATATTTCCCCAATAAATTAATTTAAAATATTGCGAAAAAAACTCCTCAATATAATTTTATTGTTAATACATGTGATTGAATTGTAAGTCTTCGTTTTAAGAGATACGTCACGAATTAAATGTCATCACGTTTGAGGCTCGAAATGACTACCACTGTTGTCGAGAACATCTTCGAGCTCTTTCTGTAGAAGAGAATTAATCGCGCTTTCTCTCTCTCTCTCATGTTTTCATTCAAAATAATCTCATATAACTATGTAGTCAAGCTATGGATATTCTATTGCGGTGACAACCTGTGTATTTATATTGTTATTGTTGATACGTCAAAATTAGCATAAATCAATTAAACGAACGTCTTCTTAGCGACAACTTCTATCATCTCGTCTCTCAGTTACTTTTCTTATTATTACTGTGATAAATTATACTGTGTGTGTCTATTTTATGCGTTCATTTGCATAATTGTGTTTATTTTTAAATTATTATTCAGCAACTCTGACAAGTTGTCTTATATCGCGCCCAAGAGAAACGTGTCACGAGACATGATGAATAAACTTGTTTAGTTATTTGTCTATCATCATCCGCGTCTTGTAAAAAAAAAAAAACGATCGGGAAAAGCGAGATGTACGGAGGGACGGGGGGAGGGAGGGGAAGAAGATTGGAATGAGAAAGTGCGCATGTAATACGGCTCGATCGGCGTGGCGAGAGTGATTAACATCGATGGAGTTAACGCTCGCGTAGGATAATTACGGATCATCTCTAGCGAAGGTAATATAACGTCAAGGATCACTTTGAGATAGGGTTAACTGCGGATCAGGTTTACGCACGAGTGGGAAATAATATGAATACACAAAGCTCGGGAGAATAGTATAAGCGTCATAATTTTATTATGTAAAAAATAAGCGTTATATTATTTGTTATACAATTGCGCGCGTACGTTATAATCTGTTCTCATAATTAAACAAAATATACGTAAAACTTTTGTTCAGCGCGCTACGTTTTTACTTATTTATATTATTTAACAATGCTAAGATAAGACAGCAGATAAGAGAGAAACGGAAATTCATTCACGTGTTTATAAAAAGATAATAAACGGCGAAATGTGTCTGTTTTCGATCGTGCTAAAAAGACGATTAACATCGGCAAAATTAACACGCTCGTAAGATAATTACCGATCCTTCGGTGAAGCCGTTGTGCTGTGTGTAATAACAGCTTCGGGCACCGATTACGCGTTCGTTTAATCACGAACAAGGTGCGTTTCTCGTATACGTGCACATTTACGGTCGTAAAATGAAGAACATTATATCTCGAGTGTAAATATAGAGATTTTTATCAGTAAGTATATGTATTTTTTATATAAACTTCTGGTTTATATTTTTCTTATTTACCCGAATGAAAGAAAAAAAAAAGAAATTGATGGAATTCCCCGGACTCCTCGCTCTTGCGCGAAATAAAAGTCGCGGAACGGAATGTTATCTTTGTGCCGTAAAAGAAACTCCGGCGCTACTCTGTTGTATATGTTTTATGAAGTACTCGGAAACACACTCTCTCGCCGTTTCGAACCGCGGAAATGCGATGCAAACACAAAATATTATACGAGAGAGAGAGAGCAGATTTTCGATCGGCCCGAAGAGACGATTAACACGAACAGACTCGACGCGTTAGGGTAATTACGGGCACCTTCTTCGGCGAAGGTGCCATAATCGTTCGGTCGCGCTGCGGGGCGCCAGAGGAATATTGCCGGCGAATCCAAGGCGCTAACTAACCGACTGGTTAGCGTACGAAGGCGCCTCTCACTCTCCTTTATCAGCCTCCCTCGGCTCCTCCCTCGAGGCAAGTACGTGCACGCACGCACGCACACGCGCTCATTCGCGATAATTGAGTCACAAATTTAGCGGGCAACGCGACAAATGATGTATCGTTCGGGCAATTCGTTTCCGCCGGATATCAGACGCGGTATAGGGCGTAGATAATGCGCTTTCGTGAATATAATAACTTTGCCGCCGCGCGAATAACATTTTCTCTCATCTTCGTCACTCCATAATTTAAGAAACAATTTTTTATTAAGCAAGTTCGAAACGCGGCGAAACGTTTAAAAAATCGACGAAAATGATCAACTGCGCGGCAAAGTGGCGCAGTTATTTTTTTTTTTTTTTTTTTTTTTTCCGTGAAGAATAAAATCTACGTATTCCGATTTTATTTTTTAAGTGGTTAAAAGTCGGACTCCGCAATCTGCGATCTTTACAAATGCCGGGTGTTGATGCGCCCCGTCTCATTTCTCGATGTTTCTGATCGATNTTTGCCGCCGCGCGAATAACATTTTCTCTCATCTTCGTCACTCCATAATTTAAGAAACAATTTTTTATTAAGCAAGTTCGAAACGCGGCGAAACGCCTAAAAAATCCACGAAATTTACGAACTGCGCGGCTTTTTTTTTCATTTTTTTTTTTTTTTTTTTTTTTTTTTGCCGTGAAAAATTTCATCGACGCATTCCGATATGATGATTTAAGTGGTTAAAAGTCGGACTCCGCAATCTGCGATCTTTACAAATGCCGGGTGTTGATGCGCCCCGTCTCATTTCTCGATGTTTCTGATCGATGTTGATCATATCCCTGTCGCGCCTTATTTATGAATGCGCACATTATATGCGCGAACGTGTCTGATACATTACTCTCATTTAAATAATCGTAAAGAGATCTTGAATCGCGCCACCAGCCCGCATGTATACACGCTCGTAATGTGCGCGCGCGCGCGCACGATGCGTTATCCCGATAATTTATCCCCCCGATATATGCAAATGCGCGCGATTTTGCTCGGCCAGTCGAAATAAAATAATTACGGGGATCTCGCGGAAAGTTTGACGAAGCTAGTCGCAAATTTCCGTAAATCTGTCATTCGCGCTGTTTTTCTCGCTATCTCATCGCTCGTCCATTCGCACACGCCTCTCGGCTATACGAGCGCGCGACGTTTTTCGCTCCGCGCGCGCGCGTTCGATAATTGAGTCACAAGTTAGCGCTGAACCGCGACAAATGATGTATCGGCCGGCCGATTCGTTTTCACCAGATCAGCCAGTAGTAAATGCGCACGACTCCTTGCCGCCCCGCCGCGTAATTTCGCGCGTAAATGACGATGCGGCGATTTATTAACGACTCGACACGCTTGATTGCCGGCGTGTCACTTTCGCGCGAGGCGCAATGATTATGCTAAAAGACGAGTAAACCGTTCGTTGAATTATCGACGGATCTAGATGCGATAATGATACAACGAGATACAACGTTAACGCGCCACATTGCGCGCGCGCGCTGAGCGAGAGATGATTTACGCAATATGAACGTAACAAGTTTGCTCTAATGACATAACGCGCAGTTTTCAGTATTCTTCCATTTGAGCTTTTTGCTCCTAGCCGCACGTGCGGAACGACTAATGCATAAACATACGACGCGAATGCGAGCCGAGCACGCGAGCAATGCGCATCTCGTGCATGCGCCCCGGTCGGTTATTCAAATTCTAGACAAACATCCGGTTTCTCTCTCTATCTCTCTCTCTCTCGCGCGCGCGCGCGCGCGCGAGAACTGTTAGCTCTAACGTTGGCATTAAATACCTTTCCGCGAGTCTCTCCGTTTATCCGCTTCTCGTTTACGCGCGAAACGTATGCGAGCGCACGTATATAACGTTATCCGATAATTGAGGTATAAATTTAGTGCCCAAGTGACAAATGATGTATCGTCGAGCTGTATGTATATGTGTATCAGTTCGACGATTCGTTCTATCCACAGATATCAACCATAGATGTATGGCTCTACGCGCGCGCGTAGCCCGCGAGCTGGAAATAACGCGCATCGGTAATATACGAGGAAGAATTTGATAAACGCGATTACAAGGTTCGCCGCAATTTTTGCCCGACCGACGATTATTGGACCGATATTCTCGCTCTATTAATCGCGACGAAAGGAAAGCGCGCGAGCGAAATAAGCGACGCCGGGCTTTTACCTGGCGGACTTGTAATAACGATCGCGCACATTCGAATTGTATACGAAATCACACGCGCGGCGGCGCGCGCAGTGATTACCGCGAACCGCGATCATTTGTCATCTCTCGCGTAAGAACCTCTCTCTCTCTCTCTCTCTCGGCTCTTACGCCTCGGCGGTCGCTCGAATCTCACAGAAAACGCGGTTGGCGCCGCGTGCTAGACGACGTGTATACGCGTGTACGCGATAACGGAAACGCTAGTTTCGCGCCGCGCGGCGTGACAAATGATCCGCCGCGGATGATTCCGCGGACTTAATAAATAATAAATCAGACCAAGGGGCGAATGCGAACGTCGGCGGTTTCGCTACCGCCCGTGTAATCTGACTCCCACAGAAGTTGCATTACCAACGCTAACTACCGGTTTTAAACAAATTACAACTCCTTGCATGTGTGAGACACGCGTGGGAGATACTGGCGGGGGAGAGGTAATTACATGGAAATAAAACTTTCGTTTCACTCGAATAGGCGGGAGCGATTATACGTACTTATCGCGATATTAATGAGCGAGAAAATTAATTACGCGACAACGCGGCACGTACGTACACGGCAACACAATTCGCCGATTGTTTTCTCGGAAATGATACGTGTGTGCGCACACGCGCGCGGATGTTTCACGTGCACTCTCGGCCGTAATGACGCGGTCCGGCATCTTCTCGGTTCGTCTCGGTGACTTCAATTTATGCATATTCAACGCCAGGCCCGAACCACTCCGGGCGATCGCGCGCTCACACGTTGTGCGAGCGCACGCAGGTGCAAAACTGCCGTGCGCGCACGCATATGGCATATACGTGTGCACGATCGGTCAGCCAACACGAATTCAGCACGCGAGACGACAAATGATACATCGATTCGGAGCTCCAGCTGATAGCCGATCGATAATATACTCGACTGGCTATAGAGCTCGCTCCGCATGATCCGCCGCGAACAAAAGCGAACTTGGAATATGAGTTATCGCGCATCGCGCGCCCGAGCAATTTTACACGGTGGGGATAATAATAGCGATTATTATTTCCAAATTTTCCGGGAAGGCGTGCGTGCGTGCGCGCGTGCACGTGTACCTGTTTTAAACGAGTGCAAATGTATCGTAAGATGGAGTATTACGTCGTCGTGAAAGGAAAGGGGAGAACGAAAACGTATGCGCGCTGCGCTCATAAATTGCGCGCGACACGTTCCACATAGCGTGTATATACAGGTTTTGTAAACATGAAATTTTTGCAAGAGAGAGAGAGAGAGAGAGAGAGAGAGAAAGAAAGAAAATGTATAGCCGAAAGTGCCTGCGCATATACGCTATCAAAAGTGCAAATCCGTAAAATAAGGTGTACCGTATATTTCTCACCAAGAAATTGTCTCCCGAGTCTCACGTCTCAATTAAGAATATAAATGATCTTATTATCATATAAATAAATTGTACAAAAATCTTGATCGCGTTTTCGGAGACATTATCTTAAGCGTTAAAAAATATTCCGTAATATCGGACTATCAATTCTCTCTCGAGTGTTCGAGCTTTAATTTACGAACGAGTATTGTCACTATTGAGACTGATTCTGCGAAGAAAATACTTAAGTAAAATAGCTATATAAAACTTGCCGATTCAAGTCTTGTTACCTCCTCGTTCGAATTTAATTGAACCGCTGTAAAACCGGTTCGCGTTTCGTATGTCAATTTTTTTAAATCCCTTCCCTCTCCCCACCCCGCACCGACGCTAATATACACGTATGTGCGCAACTGCGCTTGCACGCTTTCACACACAAACGCGCGCGCGTGCATACGCGCGCTCCATAATTGAGCCGCAACTTTACTCGTGCGTGGCGCGACAAATGATGCATCGACCGGTCGATTCGTTTCCCCCAGATAGCAGATCTATTCGATGTACGACTCCGCGGTTGTTCCGCGCTCCATCCGTATGCGGCTTCGTGCCGATGTACGATGTGTACATACACGTATATCTCCAGCAGGTGTATCGCCCGCCGCAACTTTCACGCGGGATGCGCCCGCGCGCGCGCGCAAGCGCGGACACTATTAAATCCCGGACGCTTGTCAACTCGCGAAAACTAACTGCCCGCATCTCGCATCTGCATACTATCGAGATACGTTCCGCGCAGCGTCGTCTCTCAATTTGCTCTCCCGAGTTAGAGTTGTGCTTGTGCATCTCACTCCATCCTCTCTCCTCCTGCGCGTGTATATGCGCGCGGCGTTTATGTTTTCACGATTATCTCTGTGTTTTACGATATTGATCATCGCGAAGTTTAAATATCGAAAAACTTGGAAAACTAACCTCTATCATAAACTTCGCGCTAAAACAGATATTTTTAATCAAGAGACATCTTTTCACTTAAAAAGTTCGCGCGAAGAGAGACTCGCACGCAAAGAATTGCCACGTATTTTGAGCAGCGAGTTAACGCGTCGCGATCGAATCTATACTGAAATAGTTACAATGATATAATAATACAGTTATTGTTTTATTATTGAATATCGCGCGATCGTAAAAGCCGGTTAATTTATGGAACGCCGATCGCGCCGCGCGTTCGTTTAATCTTCGCGAGAGAAGAAGCGCGAGGAGTACGTATCTCGCGCGTTGTATATTCGCGCCGTTAAGAGGGTCCTGGACCTTCCTGTTATTACCGATCGAACGAGTAATTCGTACTAAACGGTGTTTTTCGTAATTATTGCTCGGATAGAAAAACGGCTCTACAGAA
>NW_018020620.1:873206-1027811 GCF_002006095.1 Pseudomyrmex gracilis | reverse complement strand
AAATATATGTATTTAAATATATATTTCTTCTTTTCTTTTATTCTATCATCTATTTTCATATGGTACGCTTTTATCGGGTGGGTATATACTCTCTTTAAATCATAAAATATAAAAACTCGGTCGCGAAAGTAAAATAAATTTGAAATAATACTTTTTAATTTTAAAACAACTGTCCCTCGCGTAAAATATTTGATAGATTTTAAAACTTTCTTTATTTTTTAACACCAAACTTTTCTTAAATTTATTTATTCAATTATTATTTTTTATATCAAACCCTTAAAATTGATCATGCATTTTTACCAAAAATTTTGGCAGATTCCAGGTTCGACTCCTGGCTGAGGAGTTTTTTTCGCAATATTTTACATTAATTCAAATTTAAATTAATTCAAAAATTCACTTGTAAAAATTTACTTGTGAACATGTATGTATATTTGTAATTATAAATACTTGTTATGTACGCATATTAATAGGAAATTACTGATAACTACTTCCCTCTTTAATCTTGGTAAAGTTTATCAGACTAATTAAGAGGCTCATTAATGGTTTTAGAGTGTGAAAGCGATAAGTTAATCTTATTCACACACAAAACATTTTCGGAAAGAATTGTGCTTGCCGCAACCTAGTTAATTTTTTAATTTTAAGTAGTTTATTTTTTATATGTGATAAAAAAAATTTATATTTTTTTTATTTCTAAACATTATTGTATGTTACTTGTTATTATCTTTTGTTTTACACAGTTCTATTTTTTCGAATAAATTTAAAAGTCTGCAGATGCAATAAATGTATCTACAAACTGAAGAATTACGCAATTATTTTTCAAAGTAACAAGTTGAATAAGTAAAGAGCCGGTAAAAAAATTTTCCATGTATGAAATTGTATGGACATATTTGGCATATATATAAATTTTTCATAATTAGATATAATAATTTTAATTAGTGTATAAGTATATACGAAAACTTTTTTACCGGGGATTTGATACAAAATAATAATTTATAAAATATCCAGTGAAACAAGTTTGTTGTCGTTTATTCTAATAAATATTTCGCAATCACCGATATATAATACTATATTATTTATTTATATAACGTATAACGTGCTGAAATTAAGTATTCTTTGTATATGTGTGTCAACCGTGCGATCGTAGACGCGCCTTGACTCATTTTTCATCTCTCTCGTTTATCAAAATACTTATCATTTAGCCATTTCCTTTTAGAGGTAGATATATAAAGGGGTTGTATGTCGTACTTTTTAAAAGTAGTATTTGGTCTTTGTGTATGCGCACACATTTCGTCGTCAACGCAAATGTGAAAATTTTTGTAGTAGAAGAATACGATATTGCATAGTACCACCTAATGATGCCGTTGCAATTACTTGGACATTCGCTCATATTGTTCGTCATTGCGAACAATGTAATACTGGGATATGGAAATTCGGAAAACACGGGTACACAGGAAGCGAGCGAGTTAGTATATATTTATTTTTTATATTTATTGTTTAATAGATATACAAATATATAGTATATCTTCTGCTGTAAAAAAAAAAAAAAAAAAAAAAAAATTCTCTTCTGCAAACGATTTCCGAATTTGAACTGAAGTGTCATTAATGTCATTTTTATACCGACGTTTCACGTGGACATTTCAGTTCACTTCATTAGAGCAGCCTGATATCTCTTCTTTTGTACGTAGGACGGAAAATGTGCTAAACGACGCGCCAGATACAGTAATCACAGATTTCAACAATGTTAAAAGCAGAAAAGGCGGAAGACGTGTGTTTGAGGGAGGTTGCATTCGTGTACCGAATGCGCCTGTAAATGGCAAAATTAAATGTTCTCTCGACAGGTATTTACATCGCACTATTTATTATTAGTAAGTTCTATAACGATATTATATTTTTTATCTCAAGTAACTAGAAAATGTTACACAGCAAAAAAATAATCAAGACATTTATATTAATTTTTGTTAATTTGGTTTTTTTTAATACTGTAAGTTATAGAAAAGTAAGTTATTTTACAATTTGTTTTTTCACATCGCTTCAGACTAAACTACAGAACTGAATTAGAACAGAGAAGTTCATTTGATTTGTAGATGCGAGTTCAGACCAAGTGCACAAGAGTTTTTTTTGCATAAGAAAACTATTCTTTATTGTTTTTTTATTAATATATAGCGGCTGTATCGCAAGTTGCGCACCGGATTACAAATTTCCAAATGGAGCATTTCACTTGAAAATTACCTGTAAAAATAAAGAGTGGCAGATTGAAGAAAGCGAATGGAATACGATACCACATTGCGAGCGTACGTGTAGCAATTTAGTCTGCAACAGATATTTTGGCACGTAACAGAAACGTAACAAAATCAGTTTTTAATCTAAATGCGTTGAACATTTTATAGCCATCTGCATGCCCGAGTGTGTAAATAACGGAATATGCATCGCGCCTCATCATTGTGACTGTCCTGAACATTTTACCGGTCCGCAGTGCCAATTCGAAGATAAACCATGTTTAAATTTTCCTCCGCCCGTGATTAATTCTTATAGAAAATGCAACACGAAGTCAGTAACAAATATTATTCACCACACGCAAAGTTTATTTCTCTATTGTTTAACTTTTTTTTTCTTTGAAGAACGTGTACTGTGTCCTGCATGAATCACTTCTCTTTTCCCGATGGATCGTCTGTTGCTAATCTGATTTGCAAGAACGGAAGTTGGAAAACAACCAGAAGCGATTGGGTGTCAATCCCGGATTGCGAACGTACGTCTATATGATAATTTAAAATTGCATATATGTATATTACAAAAAGTATTTGTAGCGTATTCAACACGATTGTGTATTAACAGCTGTGTGCGATCCGCCTTGTCAGAATGGTGGCAATTGTTTACCGATGAATCTGTGCCAATGTCCTCAGGATTATCGAGGATCTCAGTGTCAATATAGTAAGCAAAGAAAGAAACTTGTATTGTGTTATCATGCAACTCGTAATTTTATTTTATAATTTTATACACAATATAAGAGATATACGCGTCATTTGAAATTTAAATGTTTTTTATATATATATATATATATATATATAAATTACGTACATTTCTTTATATCAATATCAATATACAAATATATTTAATATACGTGTATGATAGCTGCCAACGCTTGCAACACTGAGAAATTACGCTTTAATGGTGGATATTATTGCACTGGTGTCGGTGACTCGTACTCTTGCACACTGAATTGTCCGCCGGGAGTGGAATTCGAATTTCCGCCTGCTGCAACTTACACTTGTACCTACGATAAAGGAATCTTCGAACCGCAACCAATACCTCAGTGTAAAGTTGACAATAACATTAAGATTATTTCGCTTGGCACAACGCAACACATTGGCACTTCCTCCGCTTATGTATCGAATCACTCTTGGTCGATTCAAGATGTCTACAACACGAAAACAAAATATTCTCAAGAAAATTGGCAGCACAGTGTTCATACAAGCAATACATCATCATATCCGGTAAATAATAATAATAATAATAATAATAATTAAGCATAAAAGATAAGCGACTTGCGCGACAGATAAACAGAGTAGGGTCTTGTCGCAGAGTAGCGCTTGAACGTCTGCATGTTTGGAAATTACAGAGCCGGCCTTGTTGCCGGCCACAAGTATGAACAAATACTTGCAACAAATAATAAATATTAAATATTAATAGTAATATTAATAATAAATGTTGTGCGCATGTCATGTATTGAATTATAATATTTAAATTATAGATTCAGTTTAACACAAACAACAATCGCGTAATGGTTCTTGAGATGAATCGACCAAAGCCGAAGACTTGTTTCACCTGGAGCGGCGTGCATTATAAAACTTTCGATGATAAAATTTACAGTCTCAAGAGCAACTGTTCTTATACACTTCTTCGGGAAACCGAAGACGATGTCTGCACGATCATCGCGCTAAATAGTCCGGGCTGCAGAACCGGCTCGAATGGTCGTTGTTCGAAAATTGTAAAACTATTTGTACACGATAAAGAATACACGCTCACTAATGACGAGACGGAAATGCCGATATTTTTCAGCGGTAAACGATTACTACCGATACCAGCGTACTTGCCCGGATTGCATATAGACAAGTCTGCACATTTTATTCTGGTCTCTATTGACTCGCTGGGTGTGAAGCTCAAATGGGACGGGGCCTTGTTACTACAGATTGAGGCATCCGAAAATTTATGGAATAAAACAGCCGGTCTGTGCGGTACGATGAACGATGATCAAGACGATGAATTTTTAACGAAGAGTGGAAACCAAGCGAAAAGTACACTAGCATTTGCAAGTTCTTGGCGCGTGGATAATCTTGAGGGTAACAACACTTGCTTCTCACATAAACTACATATGTATGTACATGTAAATGATGTATAAATTATATAAATTTTGCATGCTTTACTTTGTAGAAACATGTGATGATTATCCGAGTACACAAAATCCTTGTCAGTCGGAAACTGAGTTCGATCGAAACGCTATCGAATTCTGCGTCAAGTTGCTCTCCAACTATAAATTCAAGATTTGTGCCAACACTATAAATCTTTCGGAACTAACAAAGGCATGCTTATGGGATTATTGCGCGTGCGAGTACGATGATAAGAGGAAATGTGCTTGTAATACCATAGATGTGTATATTCGTCAGTGCACTCAGAAAGGAATCACACGATTGATTGAGTGGAGGAACAACGATACTTGCCGTAAATTGATTTAAAAATAATGTTTTTATATAATCAACGTTCTGATACTTATAAAGAATGGAGTTAAATCGAAACAGATCGATGTAGAAAAGTTATAATTTTGTTGCAGCAATTTCCTGCAACGGTGGACGAGTATATATGTCGTGTGGTCCAAAAGTGGAAGCGTCCTGTTTTTCCGGTATCGAAGCAAAAAGTGAAAATTCTGAATGTGAAGAAGGTTGCTTCTGTCCAATGGGTACCTTGGAACATCAAGGCAGATGTATCTCTCCGGACGAATGTCCGTGCAAATTGAGAGGCAAATTGTTCCAACCTGGTACAAGCGTGCCTAAGGGTTGCAACACTTGCACATGCACTTCCGGCAAGTGGGTGTGCACACAAATACGATGTGGTGCTAGATGCGCCGTTGTGGGCGACCCGCATTATACGACATTCGACGGCAAGCATTATGATTTTATGGGAAAGTGCAACTACTACTTGATAAAAGGAGATAATTATACGATCGAAAGCGAAAACGTTCCGTGTTCAGGAGCGATATCAGAAGTTAGTAAAATTTTTTTTCTCTTTTTCTCTCTGTTTCAATTTATTTATAATAATTTAATTAATATGTTTACTTTTTATTCTGTACTATAATGAAAAACAATTTTCTATTTTTATTCACTTTTTTAAATTAATTATGTCTAAAATATTAATTATCATATACTTTTATTTCAGATCATGGGTTTTGCTTCTGTAGATTCCCCCTCGTGCACCAAAACTGTTACGATAAATTTCCGAGATACTTCTATCAAATTAAAACAAAATCGTCAAATTACGATAAATAATAACGAAGTAATGAAATATCCGGTATTCTTTGAAAGTACTCGAATACGAATTGCGAGCAGTATATTTGTAGCAATTCACTTACCAAATGGTTTGGAAGTATGGTGGGATGGTGTTTCGCGTGTATATATTAATGCTCCTGCTGAATTTCACGGTATATACTTTTTTAATAATTTTATACTATAGTTTTTTTTTAAATAGCGTTTCTGATTGAACGGATATTACAGATCGAACGAAAGGACTTTGCGGGACATTCACCGAAAATCAAAAAGACGATTTTCTAACGCCAGACGGCGATATCGAGCCCGCGGCAATTGCTTTCGCAAATAAATGGAAAACAAATGAATACTGCGTTGATGAATCCAAAAACGAACCAAAGCACCCTTGCGAATTAAATCCTCAAAAACGGAAGACAGCTGAAGAATACTGTTCTAAGATACATGGCGACATTTTTTCAGGTAGTTCAGAATATGGAAATAGTCTTTTTATGGATTAATATCAATATATTAATATTTTTATTTATGCTATTCAGATAAAAAAAAATTAAATTACATCATTTTTCTTTCCGTAAATACAGATTTAGATGATAAATATCATCACTTGAAAAAATGTTGTTTTAGGCTGCCACTGGTATGTTGATCCAACGGAATTTTATCGAGATTGCATGTACGATATGTGCGCGTGCGAAACCGATATAAAATCCTGTCTCTGTCCGATGTTAGCAGCGTACGCTAAAGATTGCGCAGCGCTGGGTGTAAAGTTTTTCTGGCGTTCCGAGATTGATGAGTGTAAAATTCATTGCAGTGCTGGCCAGACTTATCAAATTTGTGGAAATAGCTGCACAAGGTAGAAAGTCCATTCACGTGTATTTACTTGTCGGTGAATAATCACGCTATATTACATTATTTGTCGATGCAGATCGTGCACGGACATATCCTTTTATCAGGAATGCAAACAAGAATGCGTAGAAGGTTGCAACTGTCCGAACGGCCAGACGTTAGATGCGAATGGCGAATGCATTCCGATCGCTCTATGTCCCTGCCTATATGCAGGCCGAGAATACAAGCCTAATCATCGAGAAGTCCGACCGGGCACCAAGGGACAAGAACTTTGTTCTTGTATAGGTTGATATTTAACATATTATTTTCAATTATTATAATTTGTTTTTTATAAAGTTTATAAGTTTTGTTTTTTATCATAGGTGGCATATGGGAATGCCGATTAGCAACGTCAGACGAAATAAAAGAATATCCATCGGTCAAAGATCTTCTATCCGTCTGCCATTCCAGCAATCATATGGAAGTGACGGATTGTGAGCCGGTAGTGCAAAGAACTTGCAGTAATATGCACGTGCCGAGCAAACAAACGCCATCGATTTGTACCTCCGGTTGCGTATGCAAGTCCGGATATGTTTTAGACGCGCCGAATGGTGTGTGCATCAAAGAAGAAGATTGTCCCTGCCATCACGGTGGGAAAAGTTACAAGGAAGGTTCGGTTATACAAGCCGAGTGTAATACTTGCACTTGCGAGAACACCAAGTGGAAATGTACAGACAGAATTTGCTCAGGTGACTTTTCTCATTCACAAATAATTACAAAGTAACTACCACCAAAGTACAACACACCGCGAAAGCATCAAATATCAGATTAATTACCACCACTTATTTTTTTATAGACACATTTTATACACACATTTATCTCAAAAATAATTTCAGAAACTGTTAGATCTCAGAGCCATATGAAGTCCAATAAATTATTTATGTCTTTGTTTTTCTAACATATACATTATTACGCTGAAGTCTTTCCGCAGGTATCTGTTCTGTATGGGGCGACTCGCATTACAAGACATTTGACGGCAAAATGTACAACTTCCAAGGTATATGCGATTATGTTCTGGTAAAAAGCGCGCTGAGGAAAGAAGAGTATTTTGACATCTCGATTCAGAATATGCTCTGTGGGACAAACGGAGTTGCATGCTCAAAATCGATCAAACTGATCGTTGGTAGCGGTGAACAGCAAGAAGAGTTGGTTTTAACAAGAGCGAAGGAGTTACCGAAGGGATCTTTCAAGAGAATGACAATAAGAACTGCTGGTCTTTTTGTATTTGTTGACGTACCAGATTTGGGATTAGTATTGCAATGGGACAAAGGTACCAGAGTCTATGTTAGATTAAATCCAGAATGGAAAGGTCGCACGATGGGTTTATGTGGTGATTATAACGACAACAGCGAGGATGATTTCAAGACACCGTCTGGTGGAATATCCGAAGCTTCAGTCAATTTGTTCGCGGATTCATGGAAGAAGGACGTATCTTGCTTTAAGCCAAGAAATCTACAGGATGTAGATATTTGTGAGCAGCATCCTGAACGTAAACTATGGTCGTTACGACAGTGCAACGTGCTCAAATCGTCATTGTTTTCACCGTGTCATTCGGAAGTGGAGGTTGAGCCGTATCTAACTAATTGCATTTTTGACACTTGCAGTTGCGACACCGGTGGCGATTGTGAATGTTTGTGCACGGCGTTAGCCGCATACGCGCATGAATGTAACGCGCGAGGCGTTCCAATCAAATGGCGAATGCAAGAACTTTGTCCTATGCAATGCGACGAAAAATGTAGTATGTATTCACCTTGCATCTCAACTTGCCCGCGCGAGACGTGCGACAACTCGATGACCGTGAAACGCAGCTCGCATCTGTGCGCAGAAGACACGTGTGTTGAGGGATGTCAATTTAAACCCTGCTCCGAAGATTATATTTACCGAGACGCCAATTACACGGAGTGTGTACCGAAGTCTACATGCTCTAAGCCATTTTGTACTGAGATTGACGGAGTGATATATTACGAGGGCGATCGAGTCAGTGGTGACGATTGCCATAGCTGTTTTTGTAGTCGCGGAAAAGTGACCTGCAAAGGAGAAGCTTGTACAACTACTAATATCCCTACCGTACCCTTAGCAGAGTCTGAGAAATGTATAGACGGTTGGTCTATGTGGATTAACAAAGATTCAGCAGTGAATGAAGGAAAGAAGTTGTTGGATGTAGAGCCGTTGCCTAGTTTAACGAATCTTGCCAACGCGGACGGATTCGGAGCTTGCGATAAAGAAAACATGATTGACATAAAATGCAGATCCGTCAGGAGACACTTGAGTCCGAAAGAGACTGGTCTTGACGTGGAGTGTAGCCTGGAACGCGGCTTGTACTGTCAATCACATTATCCAGATCATCTTTGTATGGACTTTGAGATAAGCGTGTTATGTCGCTGCTTCGAACCAGTTACACACGGTGTCGAAATCGCAACAACGGAGATTACAGAACAACAAGAGTGTAACGCAACACATCTCAATCTTCCGCATCCGACTAATTGTCAACTGTTTTATCAATGTGTTCCTCTACTAATGGGAAAATACAAATTGATGGAAAAATCATGCGGTCCCGGCACTTTGTACAACTCGAAAACTCAAGTGTGCGACTGGCCAGCGGAAGTTATACGTACAAGACCGGAATGCTCGAGCGAGTTGACCACAAAATCTACCGTAAGTAGTACATTTGAATGGAACAACGCTAGTTACACCCACAGTTATGAAAATAAGACAGTATCGATGTCAGCGAACAAAACAATGACGACAACGACGACGAACGTGTGCAAAGACGGCGAGATGTGGAGCGAATGTGCGATTCAGTGCGCCAGGACGTGTCAGTATTATCGTCACGTCTTGACGATAAGAGGCGATTGCGTCGAAGATACCGACTGCGTTGTCGGATGCGTCTCAATTTACCAGCCAACTTGTCCTCCGGATAAATTATGGATAGACAGTACTACTTGTGTAGATGCAAATCACTGTCTATGTAAGTCTCACGATGGAGTCCCAGTCGCGCCGGGTGCTATCAGGAAGGAGTCGGACTGCGAGACTTGTCAATGTATCAATAATTATTACACTTGCGATACAACTGTCTGCAATACTAACGTATCAAGCTTTGAAAGAACAACCGAAAGAGAAACAACCGTCCCTATGGAATTCAGTACAACTGTAAAGAGTACTTGGGAAACACCGATTATCGTGTATAGCACAGTCAATCCACCTGGCGAGTGCAACGACGCAAATTACGTGCCACTGATACGGACCCTACAAAAAGAAGTGACCATCCGTGCCAGTAGCAGTAAGGATTCTCCATTACAACCTGAAAATCTATTACTGCATATGAAAGGAACTGAGATATCAACTGAAACATCTAGGAAATACTGGGAACCCGAGATGATGGACACAAATCAGTGGCTCGACATTGAGTTCAATAAACCTGAACCGATTTATGGAGTGATTTTGCAAGGTGGCATTACATCAGACAAGTACGTGACCAGTTACAAGGTGCTTTTCTCGGAAAATGGTCAGACCTTCTCACATGTACTGAATTATGAGAAACAACCGCGCGTGTTCAGAGGACCTGTCGACAAAATTCAATCCTCAGAGCAAAGATTTGATCAACCGATCGAAGCAAAGATTATTCGTATCAAGCCTTTAACGTGGCACAACGGTATAGCAATCAAAATAGAAGTAATTGGTTGTCAGGATCACACAACGTTAACAAGCGTGCAGCCAACAATAAAATCGACTACGATCTCGGAAATTGTGAAACCGGTGTGCGAGGATTCAATGGGATTGGACAACGGACTGATGACTTTTGAACAAGTCTTACTCTCGAGCTCGCCGCAACTCATTCAGGATCTTTCGTTATCGTCGGAAGGTGTGTGGCGTGCCAAGCTAGACAATCCGCATGAATACGTTCAGTTTGACTTTCTAGAGGCTAGAAATTTAACCGGAGTCACGACTAAGGGAGGCAACGATGCTTGGACAACCGCTTACAAAATATTCTACGGCAATGACGGACGCAACTGGAACCCGGTTATCGACGAAAACGGTAACGAGAAAGTGTTTCTTGGTAATTACGATGCAGAAAGTCAACATACTAACTTTTTCGAAAAACCGTTACATGCGAGGTTTCTAAAAATACAACCCATTAAGTGGCATAATCATGTTGTATTGAAAGTCGAAATACTCGGTTGCTATGTAGCGTATCCTACTACAGTATCGGAGATACCTACAACAACAAGATCGACAACAATATCATTTGAACAAGAGTGCAATGTGTGCGACGGAGTCATTGATGAGACAAAGTCGAGTAACACAAGTTGCAGATGTCAAAATCCCGATTGGTGGGACGGAGAGTCGTGCGTATCAAAACAAGAATGTCCTTGCGTAGTCGGGCACGTTCCTTACGCAATAGGCAGCGTCTACGAGACGGAGGATTGTCAAGAATGCGTCTGCGCTTTAGGTGGAACGGCTGTGTGTTTTCCGAAGAAATGCAAAACTTGCGAACTAGGACTGCGATCCGTCCTTAGCGAACTGTGCACTTGCTTGTGTAAACCTTGTCCTGTAGGCACCAAACACTGTCCCACGAGCAATATATGTGTCAATGAAACTGCATGGTGCGACGGCGTTCAAGATTGTCCGGATGACGAAAAAGATTGTCCAAAGGTAATGGAAACGACACCTGTTACGATCGAATTTACGGAAATGACCAGCGTGATCAGTACGGAGGTCACGTCTTTCAGTACCGTCTCAGTTACGCCGTTGATATGCGAGGAACCGTCTTGTCCTCCCGGTTACAAAGTGGTTTTGACGCGATCGTCTCCTAACAAATCACGTTACAATGTTAACACAAACGTAAAATCTAAAGGTCGTAAAGACTTTCGAAAAGGTCATGGGAAGGATCCGTTCCAAAGTCGACCAATAAAAGACCAAGAGTATCAGCTAGCGGAAAATATCGAGTGCCCTGAATTTATTTGCGTGTCTACTAAACCTCCGCCTATTCTGCCTGGCGGTGACATAAAACCGAAGGAATGTTCGGAGCCGTCGTGTCCGCCACAGTACGAGGTGGTGTTTGAAAAGATAGGGATGTACAAGACGTACGAATGTCCCAAATATGCGTGCCGACCGGTGACTCCACCAGAGGTAATTTGCAATGTGACGGGAAGAACATTCAATACATTCGACAATATGGAGTATAAGTACGATATCTGCAATCACATTCTAGCTCGAGATATGTACACTAACGAGTGGTATATTACGCTGGAGAAACTATGTGTCAAACAACGTCAAGAACAACATTGCACTCGGATTCTAACGGTCATATTGAACCAGCGCGCAATCGTGCTTTATCCGGGCTTACACGTAGACATAGATGAATATGCTTTTACGGCTGAGCAGATTGCGCACTTCGGAAATCGTCTCCCCGGTTTTGAGCTTTCGCGCACAGGCGACAGGATTATTCTCATCTCGCATCACTATGGGTTTTGGGTAATCTGGGATTCGAATGCCAACGTGAAGATTGGCGTCACTACAAAATTAGCTGGTCGTGTGGACGGCCTGTGCGGATACTTCGATGGTAATGCAATAAACGATCGTCAGACACCCGACGGGACACAAACAAGGAGCACCGTTGAGTTTGGAAACAGTTGGGCTATGGAAAATTCATGCGATCAGCATGTGTGTCCACGGGATCTTCAAGAACAAGCTTGGACGATTTGTAATTCTGTGAAAAGATCAACACTGCTGAATGCGTGCTCCGCGGTCATCGATTTTGACAGGTTGATATTGTATATTCTATATATAAATAAGAAAATATTTTAATAACTTAAATGTGAAAAAACGTATATATTTATAAATAATGTTCTGAATAAAAGATCATGTTATTTCACTTGCGTTATTGTCTGTAGATTCGTGTCTCGCTGCGTGGAAAGTACTTGTTCTTGCCTGCACGCTTCTAATAGCTCCTATGAGGATTGTCGTTGTCACCTACTGACAAATTTTGTCGGTGAGTGCAAAGCCGCCAGCGATTCTAATATGGATCTATTAAGAAATTGGAGAACTGTTTACGACTGTCCTGTAAGCTGTCCACCGCCATTCATCCATCGGGATTGCTTTCGTAGCAAGTGCGAGATTACTTGCAACAATTTGCACGAGATAGAACCGTGTCCACCTATGCGAGGCATTTGCTTCCCCGGTTGCTTTTGTCCAGACGGATTGGTACGTCGAAATAACGAGTGCGTGCCTCCGACGCAGTGTCGGGACTGTATATGCGATGGCCTCGGCAATGCCCAATTTATCGACTTTGAACGCAGGAATTTCAAATTCGCAGACAACTGCACTTACTTATTGTCAGGAACTGTCTTGGAAAACGTGAAGAATCTGGATAAAGCACGAGCATATCAAATTTTAATTACTAACGGGAATTGTGCTACTGGCACATGCACAGAAGCTATTACATTGCTTTATGATGATCATGTAGTGCAAATAAAATATATGGAAAAATGGAGAAAAGAACTACAGATGTTAATTGATGACGTCCAAGTAAAAAACTTCCCAAGCAACCGCACATGGATCGTGCTAGATCGAACACTTACCGGAGATATGACTCTGCTGATACCATTTATTCAACTGGAACTCGTTGCTGTTTCACACAATTTCGTATTTACCTTGAAACTACCTTCGCACATTTTCAGCGGTATCACCGAAGGTTTGTGCGGCAGCTGCAACGCCGATGCTGAAGGTGGTTTTAAGAAACGTGATGGAAACATCACCGACAATGCCGAGGACTTTGGCAAATCTTGGTTAATGGAGAATCTACCAGCACAATTAAAATTAAATGACCAGACATGTTCTAGTAATCGTCAACCTCAATGTACGCCTCCACCAGCAGATGAAGATATTTGCATAAAGTTACTAAATTTATCGGAATTCAAGCGTTGTCACAACATTGTCGATCCAAAACCATATTTGGATTGCTGTCATAACGCGTTGTGCACCGGCGGAAATTATTGTGACAGTTTGGAGATGTACGCAAGAAAATGTTCGGAAGATGGTTTGTGTCCAGCTTGGAGAACCGACGAGATCTGTCCGTACGAATGTCCTACAGGTAAACTGTTATTTAAAAGTTAATCTCTTATCACAAGTTATTTCTTACAATTATCATAATTTCAGATTAATATAATAATATATTTATATTTTGTGAAATTAAAACAAAGAAATTATAAAAAACCTAACAATAAAAATTACAATACTTTATTTTTGCTACTTTATTTAATACAAAGATTATGTTGTTTAAATTATTTCGTGTTGTAATTTATTTATTACTTTTTCAGATTTGTTTAAAATTAAGATAGAATATTGTTAACTTTAATAAACAAGTTTGGAAAAAGAAATTTTTAAATTATTCTTTTGTCTACACTTAGATTTTGTCTATCAACCATGCCGTTACGATTGCAAAGAAACATGCGATACTTGGATGAACAAATCAGACAATCGAGATTGCACATCCGTTCCTGTCGAAGGATGCTTTTGTCTAGAAGATCACGTATTACACAATAATTCCTGTATACCGAAAAAAAATTGTTTTGTCTGCGATAAGGATAATCATGTAGAGGGAGATATCTGGCATCCGGATAAATGCACTGAATGCAGTTGTAACGGTCGAGTTGTGAGTTGTCAAAAGACAGAATGTCCTGTAGTGGACACGATATGCGAAGAAAATATGACACCGGTGCTTATTAATGGAACCGAAGAGAGATGTTGCGCCAAGTATTTATGCAGTGAGTTAACAGCATCTCGATAAATACTTCTAATATATACATATTTCGTCGAAATAACAATATATCATTTGTATATATTTGCGTTAATAATTTAACAATTTTCTCATGTAGGTCCAAAACCAACAGTACCAACAGTATGTGTCGAACCTCAAGAGCTAGAATGTGGCTTTGGTCAGACGATGAAAGCAATTATTGATGCTGATGGATGTCACAAATTCGTATGCCGTATGTATAATAATGGCTTTTTTACAAATTTATTTGTCTGACCATACATATGTCTGATGGAAAATATACGACTATATAATTTTAGAATGTCTGCCTATAAGCGAATGCCCCACTTTCAACGAGCTTACAAATGACGTTGAACAACCTGGCCTCATACAAGTAATGAATACATCAGGTTGTTGCCCGCGACCAAGTAAAATATGTGACCCAAAAACTTGTCCTTCCGCTCCAAATTGTCCAGATTATTACAACACATCTATAAAAACACTTGTGGACAGTTGTTGCCCTACTTATGAGTGTGGTATAGTTTCAATTTTTTATATTTATTTGTTTTATATTTAAAACAAATATATAAACATTTTTTTGAAAAAGTAATATTATTTAATATTTAACATTAGTGCCTCCAAAAGACGTTTGTCTTTATACAAATAATGATCAAGGCAAGCAACATGTAATAGTAAAACAACTTGGAGAAGAGTGGAAGGACGGCAAATGCAAAACATGCGTATGCGAGAATTCGTATAAAGATCCTAAACCCAACTGTTTGATTACGGAGTGTCCAAATATCAATGATCATTCTGATCTGAATGACTATATATTGGAGGAAGTAGTACTGGATGATAAATGTTGTACAATCTTTGTACGTACTGCCTGCAAATCGAAGGACAAAATATATCATGTAAGAGAAAGTGTATATTAACATTTTATGTGACACAATTTCAAATATTTATTTGAAAATAAACATTTTCTAATATGTTGCCAACACCAATGTTTTGACAGGTTGGCGAAATCTGGAAGCCTAACGATGAAAATGCTTGCGTTACGATGCAATGTGACAAAGATTCAAATGGTGTGCAAAAACTAATTAAAGTTCAAGAATGTAATACCACATGCGATTATGGTTACGAATACGAAGCGCCTATTGACATCAGCATTAATTGTTGTGGAACGTGCGTCCAAATTGCATGCATTGTAGAAGGCATGCTTAAGAGGATAGGAGAGCAATGGTACTCGAACGATCATTGCACGACGTTCTTTTGCAAATCAGCAAATGAAAGTGTAAGAAATGATTTTTAATATCAACATAATCTTACATTATAGATTGATAGTCTGATGAAATTAATTTATTTTTAGGTATACATAGAAGCGAATACTGAAACTTGTCCAGAAATCGATCCGCAATTAGAATCCGAGTTTGAGATAGAAATACGCAAAATTCCAGGAAAGTGTTGTCCGGAAATTGTCAAAACAGCTTGTCGTAGCAACGGAAAATTATACAAGCCTGGAGAAAAATGGAAATCTCTGACGGATAACTGCGTTATTGAAACGTGTGTTGGTCCAAATATAACAAAGCACAAAGAAATTGAAGTTTGTACAGAACAATGTGGTCAAGTAAGAATATTATAAATTTATTCTATACACACACACATACACACATGTATAATACGCTCAATATTACACACATATAACAATGATCAATTTTTAAGGGATGGACGTACAAAGAACCAAAAGATAATGAATGTTGCGGAATTTGCAAGCAAGAGTATTGTGTCTACAACGATACATTGTACTCACCTGGTATAACATCTTCTAATAATGATTGTGTTACTTACACATGTATGGAACACAATAACCAGGCAAGTTTTTTTTGTCTCACATATTTTTCAAATAACATATTTCCAACAATTTACAGTTATACGTAATTAATTATGCTTGAAGTAGTAAATATTATTTAATTTATAAATNTTTTATATAAATTTAATTTAATTTATAAATTTATAAATTTATAAAAAATTTATATATAAATATAATATCTATTTAATTTATAAATGTTTATATTATATGATTTTAATTATTGTAGCTATCTCTTGCTGTAAGCACTGTTACTTGTCCAGATATAACAGGTTGTCCAAATGAATCAATTTATTTCGATCAATGTTGTAATCGATGTAATTTAACCATTCTTAATATAGAAGAAAAAAGTAAGTAAAATAAATAAATGCAAGTAATTTCATCTTATTCGCATATTTATATACTTTAGCTGATTATTAATATATCTGATTATTTTTCTAGGCAAATGCAAGCCAAGTGTTATGGATGCAAAGAGCACTATAGGCATGCTGATTGTAAATCATCCTTTACACGGGAAATGTAAGAATGTAAATGCTATTGAAGATACGAGATATTGCAGTGGAACATGCCAATCTTCGACATTTTTTGACAGTGGTAACAAAATAAATAAAATTATACTGTGTAAGGGCCTGAGCACAATAGGGAAAATATTAGAAATAAGAATTAAAAATAGAAGTTAAATGTACTATACAATGATAAAAAATAAAATATAACATATAAATACAGGAAGTATGTCATGACTGCATGATATACAGCCTATATTTATATACATTTATGTTATATTTTTTTTTTTGCATTGTGCATCACATTTAACCTGTTTTTAATTTCTATTCCTAATATTTTCTCTATTGTGTTCAGGCCCTAATTATAGTCAAACTTTGCTAAAGTAAAATCTTCGTTACCGGATTTGAATAGCAGAATGTTGTTGCACCGGATTAGAAAGACTTCTACTTTAGTTTTTCAAGTTAATATTTGAATTTTATTAGTTGATTTTAAACTATTTGTACGAAAAACTTGCGTCCTCTAGCGTGCTTGTCACAATACTATAATAAGTTCCACTTGACGCTCGCAACAATCGCGTAAGTCGAGTTTACGATGTTCTGCCGCATTGGTCGATTTGCCAGACATGACCAATGCAATTGGATAATGTGGATGCAGCCTGCGTTCGTGATTGTCGCGAGCGCCAAGTGGAACATACTATACTGCGTTCAATTTGAGAAGAGAATTTTACTGCGCATAGGAGAAAAAAGCGAGCAAAGTAGGGATAGCGTTGCGTGCGGAATTGGTTGAACACTTGCTGACAGCCAATGGCTGTGGAGTAAGGAGACTTTTTAGTAGGGGAGGCGCGCGAAACGGACAAGTTTTTGTCCATCTGGTTTCTCTTCTCAAATTGAACGCAGTATACATAATTCTCTTCCATGAGAGGAATTCTTTTACTTTAATGATGTTTGTTGACTACACAATCTTGGAGCTACAATAATGATTGGTAGTTTGAAGTTTGTTCTCTTTTTTGTTCTTATAGGAAGTTGGAATCAAGTGAACGATTGTCAATGTTGTCAAGTAAAAGAATATGTTACCATTAATGTCGACCTGATGTGTGAAGACGGCAGAAGATTAAAAAAGCAACTAGCAACACCCAGTTCTTGTTCCTGCCAGAGTTGTACTTCCTTGAAAATGAAGAATGAAAATAAGAAAGGGCTGCGGTTCTTCGAATAAATAATAATTCGGATATCCGAATAGTGACGTNATCGACTATTCGTAATCCGGATACTTCGAAGTATCTGGATTTCGAACAGCTAGAGAACGAATATTTTTACACTCCGAATAAAACGGATAGAACAATTCAAATAATGAAGGTCGCATTGTGCAGTCAAACATGTAACTTGCGACATTTCTCTCTCACTATTTTAAGATTGTAAACCTTACATTATAATCAATGTGTGTGTATATGTATTAACCAAAAAAGACTAAAAGTTAATTTATAAAAAAGTAAATTAACATGTTAGAATTTCTATTAGCCTTTATCTATATGCACTTATTTGTTAAAAAATCTATCTTGATTGTTTATTTGTTACTCATGTAATTATAAATGAAAAAATATACCTCTATTATATTGCGTACGTGAACATCGTCTTTCATCTTGTCGAGCCGGCTTGAAGTGGAAAGGAGACGGAACATAATATGTCTGCACTCTTCCACGAGCCGACGTGCCGAGCGTGACGTCACGCACACGGACGGCGGTTTTCGCTTGTGTGCGTGTTCTCAGTGGCTCTCATCTTTTTTTTTTTTTTTTTTTTTACTTGGGGAAATGCCCGCGCACACCCTGACTCCCGGGGGGAGAGCCAGGGTAGTGTGGGACTCGAACCCACTAAAACCCCAAGGTGGTCCTCTAGCACGCGTAGAGGGAAGGCCTGGAAAGCCTGAGAGGCTATTACCTCCCGACCTTCTCTCCCGTGCACCAGTGACTGATAGTCACAAACTGCCAATTTACTTGGTGAGGAGGTGGGACCACCACATCTCCTCACCACTTCCCGTGGGAACCGCGTGCAATGGCCGAGAGGAGCCCCCGCTCCCCCCTTCCTGCGGTTTGCCATCTGTAATCTAACTATACATGGATAACAGAATCAAATTAGCAATCGGTCAGAGATAATAGCCATCACACATAAAGAGCCGTCTACAATGGAGAGTTGTAGGCCGTAACAGTAAAAAATTGACAAATCACAATCGATTATTCTTCTGTACTTTGTCTGTGATTGGTCAATTTCTTACTATTACGGCCTACAACTCTCCATTGTAGACGGTTCTTTAAGTAACTTTATGTGCGATATCCTTAACGAGGATAGTTTGTACGATAAAAAAGTGGAAAAAATACAAATAACACATATGTTCAACTGTGAAGTGGTTTTACATTTATTAAGTTACACGTATGATTCAGGAAATTCAAATGTCACATCCCTTCCGGTCAATTGTTTATACACGGAAGCAAACGTATCAACCTGTGTAAAATATACATTACAAAAGTTATTTCTCTTATATATATATATATATAATAAAAAACAATTTATGTACATATAATATATGTGTATATATGTAATAAGTAAAAATAAGTTTTTCTTCCTCGAGAAAATGTATAAGTACCTTGTGTTCGATATTTGTTTGCTCATTTTTATCAAGATGTACTTTGATAACTTGAGATCCATCGAGTTTAACTCTAATACGTTTACCAACGATCTCCACGGGGTATACAATATCTTCTAACAAAGCGTCATAAACTGCAGTTAATGTTCGGCTATACACCAAAAGGAGACAATAATTATTTTAAAAATCAAATATTCTCCTCGTTATATAAAATATTTATAGAATGTATGTTGACTGTATTTTAACAAAATACATATTTTTACCTCCTTGGACGCTTCTGCTTGTTTTTTGTACGTGTTTTCCTCGTTGGTTTTGGTAAAATTTTACGCTCTCCAACAAACATCACGTGCTTACCAGAAAACTTTTTCTCCAGTTCACGAACTAATCTAGTTTGGATTTTCTGAAATGCCTTTAGTTTTGGCATTGGCACATATATAATAATAGACTGTAAAGAATATCAGTTTATTTTCTCAAGAAAAAAATAAGTACAATACTTGTGATTTCTACATAAAACTAGAAGTATCCTTTGTGTGTATTAAAGAATATAAAATAATATAAAAGAATATTATCTATGAGGAAGTTTACCTTCTTATTATTTGTTTCTATTTCTTTTGCTTTAGTGATATAAAGTTCCCGTAAATGAGATTTCAAATCACTATTCATTTCAAGTTCTAAAAGAGCATTAGAAATGCTCGCCTCGAACTGGTCGGGCTCAGCCCCGCCGCTTTTAATTATTTTTGCGTTGGCTGTAAACATCTGAAAAGATTTTGTGAAAGTTAGAACAATGTGAGTCTTGATGAATTTTTTAACTGTTTCTGTAAAACTTTTATTTAAATTTCTATAATAGAAACTCAAACACAAACTTCGTGCAAGATCGCGTCAGATAAGTAAAAATAAATTTTTATAATGCGGAATTGCAACCATGTAATACACGTGAAAATCATGAAAGCTGACAAGATCCATTGTAATCATAGCGCACATTTACGATCCGCGGAAAATACTGATCGTTTCGTGTACTTATAATACTACAAATAATACATATCGTAATATTTCATATATTTAAGTACTTCAAAACAACATACATTATTCTATTCTAGTAAAGTGGAATTATTAAATACACACATACCTTGTTTAATCGCCAATTAGATGGAAAAAGGACACGGAATATTTCAACGTAGATATGCCAAATTTACACCATAACCTATGACAAATTCATAGATGCACAGAGAGGTCTTCTCTCATACTGCGTTCAATTTGAGAAGAGAAACTAAATGGACGAAAACTCGTCCGCTTTGCGCACTCAGTCTAAGGGCGACGTCCCATTGGGCGGAAATCTATAGCGGAACGGAATGTGCGGAACCAGCTCGACCAATCATAGCCATTCCGTTTTCTTTCCTTCGCTTTCTCTGTGGTTACGATTGGTCAAGCTGGTTCCGCACATTCCGTTCCGCTATAGATTTCCGCTCAATGGGACATCGCCCTAAGGTTGCCTTTAAAACTGCCTTTACATGCGGCGTAAAGACCGAATCACATTAGCAATTGACGGTTAGTTTGCAATTGCGATTGGCGATTGACATTTATTCAATGACACTTACGGCCGATTTCTTCATACCTCTCGATAGCTATCCTCTAGATAAATTCTTCTGAGAACCAATAAGGAGAACCAATTTTGGGAGATATCTTTTAGATAAAGTTATCGAAAACTTATCTAGAAGTGAAAAAATTGGCTGTTAAAGACCTAAAGTGTGATTGGATAAATGTCAATCGTCAATCGCCATTTAATATACACATTTTTAAAGGGCCTTCTACAATGAGATATTAGTAATAAATCAGAAGCAAGAAATTAACCAATCACAGTCAAATCACGGAAGAATAATCGATTGTGATTAGTCAATTTCTTGCTTCTGACTTCTGATTTACTACTAATATCTTATTGTAGAAGGCCCTTAAGGCCGAAGCACAGACTTTTGCATAACGCATAAAGGGTCGTCTACAATGGAGAGTTTTAGACTGTAACAGTAAGAAACTGACAAATCACAATCGATTATTCTTCTGTACTTTGTCTGTGATTGGTCAATTTCTTACTATTACGGCCTACAACTCTCCATTGTAGACGGCTCTTAAGAAAATCAATCAATCCAGCTTTTCGTTTTCATCCCTACTTCTTGTTCTAGAAAGCTTTGATTGGTTGATTCTCTTATGTCTTGTGCGTTGTGCGTTATGCAAAAGTCTGTGCTTCGGCCTTTATAAAATTGGTCGCTCTCGGTTTTCTTTCTGATACGTGTACAGTCTATGGTATACACAGTCATTTACACGATCCTTGGACACGTTTATGGTTATCACATTTGACAATAAACAGCGTACCGCGTTGTATGACTTGGAGTTAACAATTTGCCGACATGGGTGAGTCGTGATCTTTTCGTTTATTTCTTCAGTACATTACACATTTATTTTGCACAAATAAATATTGTATAACATCACATTTGTGGTTATTATGTATTGTGTCTACTATCAAATTATTCGGACGTTTTTGCATACGCGAATTTTTTGACATTGTTTTTTACAGGTGGGTTGCTCAGCTACTTCCGTAACTTGCTTGGCAGCCGCGAGATGCGCATCTTGATTTTGGGCCTAGACGGCGCTGGCAAAACCACAATTTTGTACAGGTTTGCTTTGGCAGTTTTTACCAAAACCCTAGTTGTTTTCTCCTTTTGAGATTGTGATTTGATAAGACTAAAAGTGATCATATTATGTACATATCTTTATAGTATTTTTCTATGTTGATCCAAAGTAACACTTTCTCTTAGTTACATGAGAAGTTGTATTTTTTGCATGGAATTTAAACAGTGTAGGAAATGAGAACATAAACTTTTTTAACTGATTATTTATTAGATTGCAGGTGGGTGAGGTAGTAACTACAATACCAACCATAGGATTTAATGTAGAACAAGTTACATACAAAAATTTAAAATTCCAAGTCTGGGATCTCGGTGGTCAAACAAGTATAAGGTGTGTACAATTCAAAAGTTTTCTACAAAATTTGTTTATTCAAATAATCTTGTATATTGTTTCCTACACATGTAAAGGTTTCAAAATATTTTTATCATACTCATATTTTATATTTTAGACCTTACTGGAGGTGTTATTATTCAAATACAGATGCAATAATTTATGTAGTAGACTCAGCAGACAGAGATAGAATAGGCATATCAAAGGATGAATTAATTCTCATGTTACAAGTGAGCAACATTTTTCTTATAAATAATTTTGTACACTTTGAGTAGTAGACAATCTTTATTTGTATTAAAATATCTGGTAGTTTCTTGAGAAATTATCACATGTGATTCTAATATTGAAATATCTTAAAACAACTTTTTTTTCATATGTTTATAACAATTAAAACTGCAAAATGTTTTAATTTTAAACAGGAAGAAGAATTACAAGGTGCCATTTTGGTAGTACTGGCAAACAAACAAGACATGGCGGGGTGTCTAAGTGTTGCAGAAGTTCATCAAGCACTTGGATTGGACGCTTTGAAAAATAGAACCTTCCAAATATTTAAAACTTCGGCAACAAAAGGCGAAGGTCTTGACCAAGCAATGGACTGGTTGTCAAATGCACTGCAAAGTAGAAAATGATGGATGTTTCGTCAAAGTTATTCAAGCCTTATAAAAGGACTAGTCTTACGACTGTCACTTTGAACATGTTGCTGGGTTGGTACCAGACAGTGTTCTGTTTATTTATTGTGTAATTATTATATTTTAAATATTCTTTGCAATTTGCAACAAGAATATTCAGATCACTGTACTTCACAATGTAAAATACGCGATACTAATCATTTTATGATTAGTATCTCTCATTTATACTAATCATTTTATGATTTTACTTGATATATGTTTATAAAAAGATTCAACGTGATAAACTTTTAGATTTCTTGGATTTTGTTCACTGATAAATACAACGTTCTATACTTCTGCAATTGTAGTATTGCGGTACTGCTAGCATTGTGAGAATAAAAAAAGCCTCTTTTTTCTGTTAATTGATAATTGATTAAAAAAACTGCTTTGATATTTAATCTTCACAAACTGGAGAAGTTGAAATATATAAAACAAGAATATTTCACATTCAAATCTGTACATAACATACCAACTCGGAATTACTTTTTCCAAGCACACAAGAATATACACATAAAATAAAATTTTAACACGGACAAGACACAATGTGTCGTACTCTAGCATTTATAAAAATTGTTACGCAATGTAAAAGTAAAGTTAATGTCGCAAAGAAATATTAGTAGTAGAAGTGGTTTAAATATTTCTTGTATTTATTAAGTATTGTCTCATCTCTCATTTTTTAAGTCACTATATTTGAGAGATCTTTATTTAATTGAGATATAATTTAATATTTTTAAGATTTTACTCAACAAAATATGCCAAATAATAGATCGTGATTGCTAATATTTCCTTCAACATAGCAGCAAATTTTGGTAATTAATTTATGTACTGAGAGATATAATATAAATACTATTTCGTAATAAATATTTAAAACATTATTGTGTAAATTTATAGATAATCTCGCTATTTGTATATATATCTACATATATATATATATATGTAGTGATACTAGCATTTACAAAATGAACTTACTTTAACGTGACAGAAGTTACGATTGTTCTTCTTTTGTTACCAGTCTGGAATGCCGAACCTTTGAATCCGTTTAACTTTTGCAGCCATATCCATTCGAGATTTTACTCTCATGTAAAATATTGGACAGTCACGACTGAAATCAAGATTTTTAAGTATTATTCTTATATTTTTACAGATGCGCAGTTCAGTGCTAAAAACGTGTATATCCGGAAAAAGAGGGTAATATTACACATATAAATTTCATATTGATTAATACAACTAACTTGGAACATATAACTTCTTGATGAAGACTCCCTTGACATCTTTGACATTCCGTCCATAACCGAGCAAACTTCTCTTCCAGTTTGTGTTGAGCCTGCAATTCATTGTGGAACAGTTCGGCCTCTTTAGATTCACAATGCTTACACACCGCCTTTTTCTCCCTCTCCGGCGGTAATACGGACTTGCAGCCTAAACAGGTTTCCTTTTTGCGCGTGAAGGCTGCGAGCGCTCCAACTTGTGAAGTGGCAATACATCTTGTCCGCGTATGATCTCCTTTCAGAAGAAGCGACTCTGCCTTTTCTCCAAGGATGGGCTCGAAGATGCGCACGAGAGGCTTCGCCAATTGATTCTCTAGATAATAAGTCGTGTCTATTGGGATGCTGTTCTGCAACGCGTAAACGGGATCTTCCGCTTTCTGATAGGCTGGAGTGCCTTTGGCTGCGCTTGTGAACACATACGCTACTCTGTCGCCAAGTTTCGGCGCGTTTCCAGGATCTCGTTTCTTCATCTTCGCCGCCAGCTCAACGTGTGCTTGCTTTGCTGCATAATCCGTTTTTGTCAATTCTTTTGTGATGACTAATTGAGAGAGATCGATACGATTACACAGAAGATCGCTTATAACTTGTTTAGCATAATCCACCGCTGCATGAGGATTTCTGTAATTATGTTTTTTTACGTATGTACTGCATAAATCATATATAAAACGAATAATTGAATATTGGTGAATAAATAACATAAAAATATACCTTTCAATCAACAATATTTGTAGACAAGTATTCATCATGTTTGCGACTAGCGGGCAATTATCTCTACGAACTGTTTCAAGACCTTTGCAATCCATTTTGTCATATTTATCAGGTTTCGTAAAGTACAGACCGGCGTAACGTTTCTTGTTAATTAAAAGATAGGGGAAATACACTTTTTCGAACTCGAGCTTTATAGGCTTGATGAACTTGGATGTCACGTAATCTGCCGCCTCTTTACCGAGCTTCATCGCATCCTCTATAGACGTCACGCCAAATTTTACCATAACGGAATCAGTATCGCCATATATGACTAATGCATCATTTTTGTATCCGTTTTCTATTCGAAAGTGGTCTTCCACTTCTTGCTTTGTATGCTCTATCATAGTACGTCCATAAGCGGTGACGCTCTGTAATTATATTCGTTATATATTATATATGTAATGTTTTTTTCATACATAATATATACATTTTTTTGCAAACTTACAGCGGATATTTCCAAGCATGGTAATTTTCCTACTTGCGCACCCGTAAAACCATATACTGAATTTGCTGACACTTTCAAAGCGTATTGTCTACCATCGAGCACTTTTTGTTTCAATGAATCTGTTTCTTGCTTCAATTCTGCTTTTGCTTTTTTCCTGGCTGTCAATAAGTTCTCCAAGATCTCAGGAAGAATCCCTTTTCTTGTAGAACTCTTGACAAAAAGTACATTAGTCGGGGTTATGGTGACTTCGTCTTCCGGAATATTAAGTTCCCTCTTTTTAGAATAATTTAATAATGTTGTGTAACATAAATTGTGCGCCATGATAATGCTAGGATACAGAGAACTAAAATCTAAAGTAGCTATTGGGTCGTTGTAGTAACCACGTTTTGGTTCTATAACAGTAGCTCCTTCGAATTGCTCATCAGAACCATGACCTTGGTGCACCGGCATCAAGTAGTCTTTTTCTCGGGTCTGATAACATACAACATAGTACATCAACATCATAATTTTTTCTTAATTTGTCTTAATTTGTGAGTTTACCTTACGTAGAAGTTGAGAAATAACTTTGATTTGTTGCCCACGAGTTAATAAACTAGTAATGGAAACTCCTGTAACTCTTGCCATCTCCATATAAATAATTATACACATTAACTTATCTAGTAATCTAAGCGGCAAATACGCGTCTTTCAAACAATATATAGCGAGACGTCGACGTGTCAACGCGTTTCCGTTCTGTAGTCCTGTAATATCTTTATGGTGAACGTCTTCTTTTTGTTCTTGAAGGAAATGATATGATACTGCATTTAGCGTATAGGATCTTAGTTTATAATCTCGGATCAATACCTAGTACATATATATACATATGTTTTCATTGAAGCTGACATCAAAATATCATATTAATATCAATTTTCTTACCAACAATAAATCAAATGGCACTCGTCCTTCAAAATTAGTTGATTTGTTCTCACGACGACCTATTTGTTTACTTTGCAGTATATGATCCTTGACAACAGACTTTATATTCTTTATTCGACCGAGAAAATTGAAGTTTTTAACATTAAGATGTTGGGCGCGATTGATTAGATACGGAAAATCGAAGTTATTTATGTTATAGCCTGTGAAAATGTCAGGATCTAATTGCCGCACGAAGTCAGCCCATTTCTTGTAAAAGAAATTGTCGTTGTTAAAGAATAAATTTTAATATTGAAAATATTTTACTTTCCTACGTAAAAAAATTAAATTTACCTCCAACATTAAACTTTCTTTGTCATAGCTTAGTACTTGGCAACCAACGATAGGAGCACAGGTACCGAGAGTGAAAATGTTTCGTAAAAATGGCTCAGACTCGCCTTGTCTTATTACCATATTAGCAATTTGTATCACGGGATCGTGAGTTGCTTCTGGGAAAATACCTGCAAGAAACTTCAAATTATATTTACATGCAAACAAAAGTATCATTTGCTGAAGATAGAAAATTACCTTCGCGTCCAGCGCATTCAATATCGAAACTGAGAATTCTAAATGGAGCTATTTTTGACCATTCTCCTTCTGGTTCATGAGCTATAAAGGCATCCCATGCAACATCTACTTCCAACTGACATCGTGTAGTCAGCTCTAACATATGTCCGTACTGACCACGTAATTTCCAACTTGTTGGTGGCAGTTCAATCCACGAACAGCCGACCACTGACGTGTCAACCATAAACCTTGTGTAAATATTTTCATTTAAATGTTACAACTTTAATGTAAAATGTTTATATAGCAATAGCATAGTAACAGAATATGTACCTGATATCAAAATCAATGTTACTTTCAAATGCCTTGTAATTATGATCAAATACTGTGTAAATGGTTTCATGTTCTAACAATCTTTTACAAGGTGCAATCAATTTTGGTACTGCCACTGTAATCTTCAAAAATGGCAATTTATCATCTCCAATATATCCATACATTGATTGTTTGTAAACTAGCTCAACTGCCAAAATAGCTTCTTGAATGTTATCTGGATTAGACTTCATATCTTTCTTTACAGCTTGATTTAGAGCTTCCTGTATTAAAAAATAAATATCTTGTATTAATGTAAACTTTGGCACTAGGCACTATATTATATGTCTCTCTCGATTTATTTACTTAAAAATTATTTTTAAAAAAACATACTTTAAATGGATGGCAGTGATTATTTGTAAACTTCTGTGGTGCTGTAACAAATAAATAGGGACAGAAGCCATGAACATGGCAACACACAGAATTTCCTCGTTCTGTAACACCAAACATTCTCATTACAGGTACAGGACCTATTTTACTTCCTGGCATTCCGGGGAGTGGTTTACCTGAACAAATAATTTTATTATTGGTCTCATAAGGTAGCTTTTGTCACATTTATGTATTTGCCAAAGAAAGAAACTGTTTAACATACAAAAAAAGTATATATCTATAACTGAGAATATATCATTACCTATGTAATGATCAATTTCTATCTGCTGAAATGTTAATGTATTAATTTGTGGATTCAAAGGTGGCGGAGGAGCTCTGCTCCATTTTGCTGATGTGTTTTCTTGCTCAGGTCCCTGTGTAAAAGAAAATATATCTACATGCAAAACAATAAAAAATGACACACATCATATCACAAGACAAATAAAACATACTTCTCCAACTACTATTGTCTCATCATCTGGAAAATCATCATCATTTATATAATCCATAACAGCTAGTTCTTCTTCAAACGAACTAGGTTTCTCTGTATCCTCATTTCTGTGATAAAATTAATATAACAATTAGGAAATATAAAGTTTTACAATAGAAGAAAGAGAAAAATGCAGTAATAAATATAATTACTAAAAGTATTTAATGAGAGGACAGATAGAAACCCAATGGAAACAAAGATTTACAGGTTAATGTATTTTGTCTCAAATAACAAGATAATAAATAATTACCTAAATTTAGGTTTCTTTGCCGCAGATGGGACAGAAAACGGTTTTCGACTCATTTTATTCATGTTTTCTTTTATGACAAATTATTATAAAGAGAATTACCAAGTAAAAAAATTCTCAAAGAGATATCGAAACATATACGCGTATGTATACAACTAAGAAAGGCGGGAACCGGAAACAACGATTGAATTGATCTCATGGTACTTATTGGCCGATTTAAGTTGCAGGTTAATAAACTCTGTAAAATCATAATCTCTAGAAAATTTACATGATGAATTTTTAAGAACCGTCTACAATGGAGAGTTGTAGGCCGTAACAGTAAGAAATTGACAAATCACAATTGATTATTCTTCTGTACTTTGTCTGTGATTGGTCAATTTCTTACTATTACGGCCTACAACTCTCCATAGTAGACGGCTCTTTATGTGACTTCAGAAGTACAAAATCTGTGATAAAAGCAAAAAATTGATTGACCACTATGTTATTTTCTAATTAACTTTCAACTAGACACTAGACGATAAATCTAAGTTAAAATACTATCTTTTCGATTGATTGATTCTGTTCCGAGCTGTGTGCGCGCGCACTCTGCCGCGCGCGTCGATACTGTCGATAGTCGATACTGTCGATAGTCGATACTTCGATTCTCGAAACGCTTCGATAAACTCGGATTGGCGGGCAGTAGTGGCGAACGCGCGAAGCAAAGTAGAACTCCGTTCAAATTGTCTTGTATTTTTCGCGATTATTATCATCTCGCGTGCAAATATCAGTAATACGCGTATGTCACAAAGTATCGGGTGTTCGTGGTGATACATAATTAGCGTGGCGCACTCGCTGGTAATGTCAATCGGTAAGTTTTATCGGTGAATTTGTTTTTCACGGCCGTTAGCGTTCCCGCAAAACACAAAATGGCCAACGCGCGACACGGAGAAGAATTACAGTGAACTTGTAATTTTTCGCGATTATTATCATCTCGCGTGCAAATATTGGTAGTACGTGTGTATCGGGCGTTCGGAGTGGATACATAATTAACATCACGCACTCGCTGATAATGCTAATCGTTGAGCATTACGGTGAAATTCTCATCGCGACTGTTCGCGCTTTCGAGAAATGTGCGCTCATTACTACGAGCAGGATCAGATATATATATACAGGTAAGTACATTTTCTTAGATTATTATTTGTTGCAATTGATATGAAATAATATAAAATTATATTACACTATTTCGCGTTTTCACAGGTGTGTGAATACCTCAAGCTGCTGCGCGCGTTGATTCGATTCAAAGTGGCTACTTTGTCGACTGAGGAAAAAGAGAGATAAAAAGGAATAGAATGAAAATCTGCAAAAAAATGTATGGAATGTATTCAGGTATCATCTTCTTTTTACATAATTATTTTTGCTGTCATTTTCTTTTTATAACTTTTAAACTATTAAGTTTATTTTTTCTCAGAAAATTAAGAATTCTTTCTGTTTTACAATTATATTATTTTGATATTTAGAAAAACTTGTATACTTGATAGTAATAAGTTGTTTTTTCTCTTACATTTAACAATAAAAAAAATTTTATTTTTGTTGCAGAATATTGCTGTAGCAGAAGATGATCAACGTTTGGTATGTACGTTTTAAATATTTGGTGATGGTGTGTCGAAATCAGTGCGAACCGCCTGTAGATTTCTATTTTTGATAATTGTGGAACATCGAACTCGGTAATTTTAATATTTTTCGCGGTTTAAGAAACATTGATGCGTACACTAAATAATGTTATATCTTATTAAAACAATATAAATTGTCTCTTAGATATGCAATAATAATTATTCTCGAATCTGAAAATCTACAGTAATAAATAAGAAAACAACATCTGGTTTATAAAAATTATTGTTCTAATATCGTTATAATATGATTTTATATTTTAAATAACAAAATGTACATTAGTTATTTTTATATCGATTGTTCTCGATGTTTCAATCTTCATCAAGGCGAACTTTTTATCTATTCTGTTCGAGTCAAAATCTATTGCGCCACAAATTGCAGAGCAAAATCACAATTATTAGATTATTTAATTTATTATTCAGATTATTATATTAGATTCACGTTGTTTTTATTATAATAGTATTTTATATATTTCTACATTTATACTCTTTTCAAGTTTTTTCACGGTTTTGTTTTATGATATCTATATAACACGCAAAAAAATTAAGTATACATATATCCTATATTTTATAGAGTCACGTAAAATAATTTTTAGACTGAAACGCATGAATGGTGAATTCAAAATTTTTTGTACTCGCGCGCAAAATTAATAAAGAAATTTTCATGTTTTTCTTGTATATGATTTACAAGATATAGTTGTCATTTATTTGAATAAAAGACGTAACAAATCTCACAAAGTTCTATTTCGCGTCTTCCGCGTCGCGAGTGAAAATAAGTGCAACGACATGGACTACGTGGACAATGAAACAACTACGATGGCTCACTTCCTAGAGAGAGACTAGTGCAGAAGAAGAGTCATCGATGGACAACGAAGGGACCGCACAAACATGAGTCATAAAATCAAATTTTAAACAACTTGTTCCTTTTAACTACAGCTCTTTTATTTTTATATTACAAATTAAGTGGAAATTATTTTATAATGATCTAGTTAAATTATATAGTTATAAGAGACTTAAACTTGTTTTTTTTATTTATTTTACTATGAGATTTTATTACTTTTATTAATGTTAAATATATATGTATATACTCAATATAGTTAAAAGGAACAATTTTTATATTGCATGCGTAGTGTCAGCATATATCAATCGCACTGATTTCCGATGATACAAATAGAGACAATCATACATCATAAAATGAATTTCTTTATTTCGTTATCTTTATATGAATGTAGTAATGGTATATATAAATTGTTACTTTCATACTTGATATTTATATTCATTTATTATGTGTATTATGAATTTCTATATATTTACTTTAATCTTTATATTATTTCTGCATTGTCTTGATCTTTCTTAAATTCTTGAATCGTTTTGACCTTTTTTGAATTTTTCAAAGAATTTTTGTCTATGAATTCTTTAACTATGTAAATCTTTTTAACTTAACCCTCAACATTGTAAACATAAAATAAATCCCTTCGAGCGTATATAAATTAATACTCAAATGAACGATTTGACACGATGTTCAATATTATGGCATATTACTAGCAAGGAGAAAAGGGAGTAGGAAAAAAGAGAGAGTTAAACAATAGTGTTTTACAGGCAGATTCCATCCAATTACAGATATATTATATCATAGCAAACATCGTGACTATTTACAATAAATATACAATCGATTAGGTAATATAAATAAAATATATATATAATATCGTATTGTGTTTAGGTTTTGTTTAGGTTTACAGCAACACGTGACAGTAAACAATTAGATCAGCGGCAAAGTAGCGTAATCTATTTAGGATAGTGGTCGTAGTAGCTTTAGCGTGGTTGACTCTTTTCTTTTTCGCTCTCTCGCTTACTCTTTAGTATCTTTCACTCTTTCGTTTTCACTGTCTTTCGCTCTCGCATTCTCTCTATTGTTCTCACATGCTCAACTTCCGTCACGTTTCCGGAAAAATCCAGATTTTTTTCCCTGTTTTCTATTTTTCTGTTTTTTGTTTCGACGTGGAGTCGCACTTTTCGAGTCCAAAATCGCACATTTCGAGAACCAATCGCGCCGCAATAGGTAGATCGACGGTTGCTCCTATAATTGGCCACTTTAGTGGCCTCTCTCTTTCATGTGTGTGTTGATGTGTGTTGTGTGAGTATGTGTATATAATATCTCCTCAAATATATTTATATATCTTTTTTTTTTTTTAAATTTACTTATATATAAATTATTATTTCATTGCGCGGCTCTACCTCGTTCGTTTTTCTTTTATTTCCTTATTATTTAGTATGTGGAATTATCGCGAATTCTGAAACGAGTTTCGCAAAAAACGAGAATTGAAACTTCACGGAAGTTAGAGAGTGAATTTCTTTTTTGCCTAATATTATAGTCGTGAGAGAAGGTCGGGCCACGAGTCGAGTGGGATCCCGCCCGTTTTGTTTTACAACACATATAGCGGCTACCTGGCCCGCTCGTTAATTTGACACGTGATATTTAAAAATAGTCAATTCTTCTTGAACAACGCGCCATTGCTGTGGGTCTAACAGCGGATAATATCAATTAAAGATCAAATAGAAGCATTGTGTAAAAGAGCAGGAGACAGAGTAGGGAGGCGGTAGATGTGAAGATCTGACCGGTGAAGAGAGGGGAATGAGACAGGAAGTGTTTAGATGTCCATGAATGACGAAGAAGCACTCCTTCTTTGCCTGTCTCGAAAAAAGCAGAAGTTGTAAAAAAAAATCTGACGGAAAGATACTTATTAAACTTCAAAAGCAGCGCTTCTTGTTTTTATACACAAAATAATTAACATAATTTTTTATCATCTCTTGTTTTATATTATTCAACCTAAGCACTTTCTAAGTTGATATTTGTAGGACAAAATTCCTTCTTTCTAAGGAGACAAAGTTTTAAAACATGTAAAATTAAATTAAATGAAAATTGCCGCGTTAAGATAAGCGAAGAAGGAATGCAGCTCGGTGGTAGTCGAGCTCGTTCGTGGGGCGAGAGAATGCGATTTACACACGCGTAGATGAATTTGTCGTGTGATTTGGTGAGTTATGTTTCGCGCGTTAGTTTCCCATGTTCGCCTATTCGTCGAGAACGAGAAATGTACAAAAAACGGATCGTCGTTCCGATCCCGTCAATGCGCGCAATTAACGAGAGCTCGTTTTGGGCAGTAGTTCTTGTAACTGTCAGACAATATAACATCTAATTAGAAGCCGTAAAGATGCTGATCTTCCGGACATTCTCTGGACATCTTTGAGACGTCATCTTTAGACGTTTTTTTTTTTTTTTTTTCGAAGACGTCGGCAGTTGGGTGGCAGTACGTCTAAAACACTTGAGTTTAAAATACGTCATGAAGCTTCCCTATATTATATATACACACACATATAATATATAATATATATATTGTATATATATATGTATATATTATGTATATAATATATATTATATATATTATGTATATATTTTTTTTATACACTCAGCGTATAGAAAACGAGTTTTCATCATCTATTCAGACAGCAATGTCGTTGTGCCCCACTAATTTATATCCATAAACGGCACCATCTCTAAAGCCGCGTTACAAAATATCAATGACAAGTACGAACGTGGAGAGCAAACAATACGCGCGATAGATCGATAGATCTGTAATTTTTGTGAGACGGAAAGGGGAGGAAGATTGGCTGATTGGAAGTGGGAGACTAATAACGAAAAGAGCTTCCGGTGCTAAAATGCACATATGCATATATAAGTTTGTGCGCGGACGATTGGCGCACACGTACACATACACACGCGCGTACACACATACACAGGCAAAACGATCGTTACTTGACGGGCAGTTTATATTTTGGATACACATATTTAGTACTCTCTCATTGAGGAAACATAGTTTTATAACGTTTGTTACGTTCATATCCAGCAAGCACGAATATGCGATAATTGTATACGTATTATTTTACCGATAATGCGTGAGTTTTTCTTATCCCTCATTTCTTCTTTCTCCTTCGCTTCCGATCTATATATACGCGGACATTTGGCTCGCACGTACCACGGCACTTTTCTCTCCGCAAAGTCTCCGCGAGTCACCGGAGAATTCACTACCGTCGATCCCGAGCGACTACTTTCTTCCTCGCGTGTACGACACAATGCGATAAAATCTATCATTGATAGACGACGATCGGAAACGCTTATACTACGGATAGGACACATCCACATGTTAAAAATACGTTTAGTTACGCTATTAGTATTTCCAATGTCTCTCATGCACACTCATATTGCAGTCATCAACACAAGCGCTTCTAATATTTTGGCTCTTTTATTCGCTCTCTCTCTTTCTCTCTCTCTCTCTCTCTCTCTCTCTCTCTCTTTCACACATACACATGCGCGCCATACAAGAAAAGCACCACTTTATAGTACAAATTCGTTTTGTCCTTAACTATATGTCTAAAGCCGCGAACGGAATTCAAGCTCGAGATCGCACGATCGTCGCTCCTAAGTCTTTTATTTTTTCCGGGACACCGAGAAATTCCGCCTCTCCTCTAATTCTTCGTTCTCACTCTTCTTCCGTCTCTCTCAACGGAGCCATTCATTGTTGAGGCTTTTTTTACGCGTTTTGGCCACCAAACACTTTTCTTTTTTTTTCTAAAAGTGCGATATTAAAATATCGCATCAAACAAAGCTGGTCGGCCACAAACGCATACCGTATGCGGTATGTTCACATATTCACACTTTCCTCGCATTTATCTTATACCGAAGAAGGTTGCTACGTCAATGTAAAGCTATGTATTGACTAGTTTCTCTCACTCAAGTCGCCCTCAACGATGAATGGCCTCTTTCCTCTCTGATTTTTTCCCCCATTTTTTTCTTCTCTTCTCTTTGCACCTTCGGCTAATATAGTTACTTTGTATCAATACGCGATACCAGAGTCCACCATCACTTAGGCCTCAAGCACAAGCTTGATGAACTTGCTGGCCTTATGTCAGACAAACGTATATAATTAAGATTCCTAGAGTAGAATTCAACCCTGCGAGGCCTGGCAACGAACTTCAGTTGCATCCACATCCGCCACGAATCTTCGGAAAGATCTTTCACAGTGTTTTGATCACGACAATGTTTGTTTGTTTCTTCCCGAGTTTCTCACAATCCCGGGATTAGGTATAAGCATTTTTATTCCCTGGTCTCTTATCTTTCCTCTTCGGCAGTTGCTTGTTTAAGGCTTTCGCGGATCTGTCAATCGCGGATCGGTTGCGCAGCTGGTCCGTGTGGAACGAATACCTCGGTGAAAACCCGTGTTCCTCCGCGTGTACTTGACACACTATATATCTTATATATTTCTCGCGCGCGCGGTATATATATAGATATTTATAATATATATATATATATATATATATAATATAACGTTATATAGTGTTTTTGGCATCTTTGAAATACACAAATAGACTTTGGTATAAAACTTTTTGATAGAGAGTGTTCAGTACGTTCATATATATGTATGTGTATATATATATATTATACGTATATATATGTGTATATATTATACGTATATACACGGATTTATTATATATATGTATATATAATATATATACATACATATATATGCGGCGCGCATATACGGACGCTGCGCTACAGCGGCTCAATTTTTATTCTTCTTTCACTCATTCTTCCTTTTTCATCTTCTTCTTTCTTTTCTCTTTCTTTCTGGCGTCGCTCGAAAAGTTACGATACTGAACAATGTCCTTGCGCAAAGTGGACGATACTGACGTGACTGGTTCCTCGGTGTTGCTCTAGCACATCTTGTCTAACCACCAGAGCTTACAGGACGGCGCGCCTCTCCTCCTGCGTCGCTTCTTGCTCGACTGATCGACGGCCTTTTTCACGAATCTGATGTTGTAGGGATCCTCCGCGAGCTCGGGATACTGTTGCGCATCGTGTATGTATTCGCCCTCGTAGTTTGATACGAAACCTTCCTTCAGTATCTCATCCTGCTCAGCAGCCATCCATTCAATTGATGTTGGAGTGTTCGCCCTGAGCGCCTCATGTTCCCGATGCCAAGCCTTTCTGATCGCGGTCGCTTTTGCGTGATGCAAAAGTCGCTGTTTTTCCTTCTCCGCTGTAGTGCCGTAGCGCAGATTTACCACATAGCTCGCACCATGTATCTTCACATCGAGTAACGAACCGTTGCCGCTGCCGTTCTTGTTCTCGTGGTATGTCGTGTTCACTTGGCCGCCCAGCCGCTTCAGCTGGCCGCGATCTTCGGTCGCTCGCCACGTCTCCTCCTTGACGAAGTAGAAGGCGTCCTGCTGCGCGCTGTGCACGACGAATGTAAACGGCAGGAAGTAAGAGCGATTAAACACGGACGTAAAAACATCTCCATAGATTGCGTTTGCACTCGGCACGCTGGACACTACCGCCTGACCGTCAACAGTCCTCGACACCAGAATACCTTTGCCAAATGGAGGATCGGATGCCGCGCCCAGACGATTAGGTATCAGCTCGCTGGTATCCTTTTTCAGAGCTGACCTTAGTGGCGCGGACAAACTCATTGCATCGCCAGAGTGCCGTTGGGCGATGTACGCAAGAAAACCGGACTGAACGCCGAGATTGCGTGCTTTCTTCTTCTTACCGAATATCGAAGTACCCGGACCGAGAGCTCGCGGCACGAGACTTTCTGGTAATTCGTCCGGAAACAGCTGCGGCGCCAAGCTCTTCAGATCGTACCCGAGATGCGATAGCCATGATATGTGATCTGAAAAATTAAAATACATCAAGTGAATTTTGTGTAAATTTAATATAAATTAATTCAGTGATAATGGTGAATTTACCAGTTGGTTGATTTGGTTTATCCGTGTGCCTGACATCGATCGGGTCGTTTCCATTAAATCTATATAGATGTAAATGCGTCGGCTTGTCTATACGATCCAGGACGTTCTCCCAGAGCGGCGACATCCACTGACCTATCAGTGGATCATATACCTTACCGTTTGGCATGTGAACTAGTGATGTGACCTATAAATTCAATTAAAGATGTCAAATATTCTTCTCTCCTTACCTTTTATTTCACAAACTGTCTCTCTCTCTCTCTCTCTCTCTATCTCTTTCTTATTGTGTAATATGAGTAACACATATTATATATTAAAATTATTAGGCAGATAAAGTTAAAAAAAAAGCGATATGAAAATTCTCATTTTTACCTGATCAAGAAGTCCGCCGCAGAAATCAACCGGTAAATAAAGATATGGATTAGAGTCGTAAACGATATGGCCATAAGGCGATCGCATAATTTCCCTAATGCCTTCTCCGTATTGATTGAAGATCATGATAGGCGTGCCGCATTGATCGGTAGCGATGTAATATTTGTGCCGATACACTTGTGCGTATATAAGATGTCCTCTGTCATCGTACACGAGCGACATCAGTTTGCCGTCGCGCGGACTGTATATCTGACTCACTTCGTGCGGACGTTTCTGATTGTTGTAGAAAAATTGCGTAACGTTGCCGTAATTGTCCTTCCTTGTAGCCAGGCGATCTAGATGATCGTAATAGTAACGCACGTCAAAGCGGCCACGTTTGGTAGCACGCACGAGAAGACCCTTGGCGTTGTAATTGAATCTCTCTTCTCTTGCGTTCTGCACCACCAGACCTCTATTGTCGTACTTGTATAATCCCTCGCCGAACTTGACTATTCGGTCCATACTGTTGTACTCCATTGGAATCGTGTTACCTCGATACGTGAGCGACAGCATGTTGCCATTGTCGTCATACTTGAAACCCCAAGGTTCCTGCGCTTCTACACCGGTCAGTTGACCATCGCAGTCCCATGTGTAGTTCTTTACATTAGTGTACGTATTGACAGCGACATTGCGCGTGTACGTTCTTGTTTGATTGATGCGTCCGCGCGAATCGTGCGTAAATTCCATCCTGAACACTTGCATTCGATGGATCGTTACCGTGACTTGAGTTTCTAAAAATCTGTCGTCCGTGGTGCGCGAGAATAGCGCAGTGCCGTCGAACACGGTTGTCTCGTTCAGCTGTGGTCTTGTCACTTTAAACTGCCCAATTTGCTCCAGCATGCCCGATCTCGGACTGTAAGCCATAGTATGTGGTGGCAGCGTCTGTCCGCCTATTCTACCTTGCACGGCGATTAATCGAAGGTTCGAATCGTATTCGAAAGTGAACTTGGCGTTGCTCAGGCCAGTTTTAGCGCCAAAATCAATGCGCTCCTCCACCAAGAGTCCCGCGCTGTATTGATAATCCCATTTGTATTCTACATCTCTCTCGGAATGTATCACCTCGGATGGCAGTCCGCTCTCGGTGTATCTAATCTCGCTTTTACCGTCGCCGTGAACGATTTCCGCAAGCTGGCCCGATGTGTGATATCTGTAGACGATGCGAGCTCCGTCTCCTGGAAACACGGTCTGCAGCAAATTTCGATCGTGACTGTAATGCTGCAGGTAAGCTCTTGTACTGCCTGGTGGTGTATATGTCACCCTGAGAAAACCGAGAGAAGCCTGACAAGAGAAGGAATGTTTGGTTTGTGACGGTAGAATAATGTGTCGTAATCCGCCGTCATCGTCGTACTGCAGCGAAAATTCCCTCTTGCTGGCGAGCGTAATCTTCGACAGCATATTGAAATCGTTGTAGGTATACTGTTTCGTGCCATCCTTGCTGGTAATTTCTGCTAGTTGTCCGTGTCGATCGTAACCGTATAGCTCGTCGGAAGCGCCCCATTTCCAACTCACGATCCTGTTGTATCGATCGTAAGTGATGCTGAGGTTGTGACCATGTTCGTGCGGTTGCCAGACTAAAGGCTGGCCATTTAGATCAAAGGTCACCGTTAGCAGAGGAGTATCCGCTTTGTCATAGAATGTCTCACGACTGAATGCCTGTTCAAATTCGACGCTTATCACTCGTGTATCATTCACCCAAATCCCTCGGTTGAGCGTTTCCTGACGTTGACTAACATCTCCGATCAGATTGTACGTCGTTGTCATAGTGTTTGTTAGTTCACCGAGAGACATCAATTGATAACTCCACATAGGCAGCATCTCCGCTTCCACTGGCAAAGACGCTTCGAGCAGTGGGTGCTTTGTTGTAGCCGCGCTCAGTAGTCTGCCGCCTCCAGGTAGAAATACTTCCAGACTACTGTTTGTAAACGCGATCGCTTTCAGAAGTTTAGTGCCTGCAAAATTATGAAATTACAAAGCATTTTATTAAATTCACATTATTTAAAGAAATCTCAAAATTCAGAATTAAAAACGTACGTATATGTGTAACTTAATAGATAATAGATAAAATTTATTCATTTGCGCTAATAGATTAACTATTATAGTGAAATAGGTTTGAAAGATTACAAACCATCAGTGATAGTCAGCATTTTTGACTTTTCATTCTTCATCTTATACTCCACGATTCGCTGTTTATCTCCTTTCGATAAGGCTTGAAGCGGAGCCGACACCTTAACTGACAAACCTTCGTCGTCAGACAAGTCTGATGATAACTTCAACTTTTCTCCTGTTGGCAATATTACATCGGTGACACGTCCCAAATTATCGTAATTATATATATATGTTTCGTCTCCCTGAAATACGTGATAAAAAATATTTTGTTTTATATTTATTCACATTATTTAACAAACTAAGTACAAGTCTTTCAACTCACTCCTGATCGACTGGTGAGTAAACCAGTGGAACCATCGTAGCTCAAAGCAATTTCTGCTCTACCGCGTTCGGACAACTTCTCCAGAAATCCGACAGCTGAGATTTTCAGCTCGGACTTGTGATCCTGAGTGTTCTCGATGGAGCTGACCACGCTGCTGTAATCTCGTAAGAACTGGATTTTGTTACCCGCGCTGTCCGTCACCGTGGACAATTTGCCGAAGCTCGTATTCTTGCTGTACAAGAAAGAATAAAGAGGTTTTCCGGACGTCAAGTCTTTCGTGGATATGTGTTGCCCGTAACGATTGAACACGTAGATCTCGTTCGAAGGCGGGAATGGAATACGGAACTCCCCGTTCTCATCGTGGTTCGGAAGATAAGGTTGAAGTGCTAGAATGTGAAGACTACCCTGATCAGCTACATGTAGAACACCGTCTGGCGAAACCGCTAGAGCGGATATGGTAGTGAACTTGGCATTTGACGACAGTAGCGTCTCAGTACTGCTAGTATCGTCTGTACAGGTGCATGCATCCATATCCTTGGTGCTAGGTGTGGTGTTATTGCATTCGCATTGGCCGCGCAGTCTCTCTTGCTGCTGACCAGCAAAGTGCGACATTTTCCCGGAGGAATCAACGACTCTGATAGAATTGACTCGATGAGAATCGCGATCCGCGATGTATAATTCGCCGGTTGGACTAAAACTGACGGCCAACACCGATCCCAACACTTCGTCCGATTTCTTCGAGTTCGTCGGCACCGACGAGTTCAGTTTCAGCAATTCTCCGTTAGCATTGCTATTGCTGTTCGCGCTGCTGGTACAGTGAAGAGGTGTGCCAGCAACTACGCGCACTTTCAGATCGCTGGTGAGCTTCAAAACGAGTCTGTCGTCAATAAAGTGAAGAGATCCGTCCAATGGACTTAAAGTCAGTCCCGTCGGCCATTGTAACTGAGCTTGGTGTGCGGGAATGGCTCCGATGCAAGGTGCAGGTGACCAGTGATTGTGATGACCATGATGTCCTACGAGAGTATGTATGATACCTCGAGGATCGACGGCGCGAATATTAGTGCCATCGGCAATGTACATCGTTTTGTCGGCCGCAATGGCGATTCCTGTAGATCATAAGCTCTCTTAGGATTTTTAAGTTTGTGAATTATAATTTTGATAAACATCATCGTTTATCAGAAAGAAAGATATCGCTCGAAATTGTTTAAATGTCTTTCGAAAGAGCGGGTGGTTAGTCTTTACCTTTAGGATGAGCCAGTTTCGCATTGATGGCCGGACCTTCGTCGCCGCAGTGTCCCTCGTCACCTGGAATACATCTTTCGCCGCTCCCGACAACGGCCTCGATATTGATACTAGGATCGTGAACATCGTCCAACGTGAGAGCCTTCAATATTTGATGCTTCTCCGGATCGCTAATGTACAAGTGCCCGTCAGCCGGAGAGATGCACAGATAATACTGATACGACACTTGAGTCGCGCTGCAAGAGATCCATTTGAAATTTATGTACTTACTTGTTTGTCGCTTCATGTGGTGAAGCAAATTCTGTTATATAACGTATAATTACCTCAGAATCAGAACGGTGTAAACTTTTCCTTCGGGCGTGATTCTGCGAACCAGATTGAAATCTCCGACGTATATGCTGCCGTCGGGTCCGCTGGCGAGGGCCACTGGCGTCAGGAGTTTAGCGTCCTTGGCGAGACCGTCACAGTTCTGACACACCAAGCTCCTTCGCATGCCAGTGCCCATCACCACTTTCACTGTGCGCGGATATTGCTTGAAGTGCAGAGTGGAACCGTCGCCTTTCTGCAGGATTCCCTCGTGAAAGTTATAATGGTGATGGATGTCGAGTCCCCAACCGCCTATATCGGAAATGTCAACGTCGAAACCCTGCAAAGTAGCCGTCTGCGTCTCCCAAATCACGGACGGACAAGTGGAATGCTGGTAACCGATCGAGATTCTCGCTTGCGCCACACCGTACACCTTCTGCTTGTAAACATTTCGCTTGTTCCAGGCGAACGTATGCGTCAGATTCGGATCAGCTTCATACGTTTTCGTGTGAAGCGAGCCTTCGATCTCCACATGCACGTGCACGTGCGTCAGCGATTTCGGAATGAACGATCCAGTCAGTTGCATTCTCACAGTAGAAAGGTAGCCCGCAGCCTGGCTGCTTTGATACATCAAGTGAAGATTCGAGCCCGGAATAGCGATGCTTTCCTGCACAATCTGCAAGCGCAGTGTTCAACGTCCCGTTAAACCGATCACACAGCGCGCTATCATTTTCGTTGTAAATAATATTATTCTGTGTTTCGCGACTCTCGATTTTTCTGCAATTCTTTTTTTTTTGTTTTTGGTATTTCACGCAATGCTTATTCCAAAATCTTATTACGCTTGCCAATCTGAATATTCGTTTTTGCTTGTACAGCAGTAATACGCGGCTTTAGTTTTCGATTTGCAATTTATTACGACAATTTATATTAAACGGAAATACAAAAATATAAAAATTCACCTGACTCTCAGCGAAGACCAAACTTTTTCCGGGTAAACCGCCAACCTTCTCCGGCATCCATGTGCTCACAATGATGGGTCGTAGAGTCTCGTGATCGTGTTCCAAGCACGGACCGTGCTCACTAAAGAGCCCCATCGAAATCCCTGGGAAGCCTATTATATTGTATTCTATAAATGATAAGGAACTCAAAAACGCATATAACACTCATGGGACGGAACAAAGACGTTACACGTTGAAACGAGGTGCTTTGTGACGATGCATGGATAACAATGAAACGTGAGGAGAAAAAAGCGATAATAAATTACGTACATTCTTTTTTAGTATAGAAATTTTTTGCAAAAAAATATGTCCGAGCTCTGTATCCGCTTCTTTTTTGTTATTCTTCCTTTTCCAACGCGCGCAGAGTTCGATTTCAAGTGATCGAGCACGTACGCGCGTTTATCGAAACGTTTGTGGTGTTAATGGGTAACACGATCCGACACGTAACACGATGAGAGATATATGTACTGAACCCCGGCTGATAGAAAACAACAAAAACTGCACTAATACATATCCGTGGTGTCGATGCTTACCGACTGCCGGGCTTGGTGGCTGGTTAGATTTATAAGACTCGCCCTCCTTGCTGAGGATCATTATAACAGGCGGCAGAACGACGATCTGATTCCATGGTACGAAGACGGTTCTCGTGAGCGGTTTGAAGGGACTGCGCTGGAATTGAAGCGTCACGGCGCCTCCGCCATTGACCAGGACGTCGAACCTGATCAGAGTACGTAAATACGTAGTAAATGCATTTTGTACCCCGGTTGCCGATATTACATAAGAATCCGACGTAGACCGATCAATATAGTGCGCTTCCTCTATTCGAGAATCAATGACTGACGAGTCTATCCCTAGAGTTGAAATGCGTGTTTCAAAGGTTTTTTCTATTCGTCTGATTAATTTTCCAAGTTTGATGTTGAGTAATCTCCGTTACTGTACAAATAAAAAATATTAAATATTTCTTTCTTCTTACACTGAACAATATAATTTTAGTCGCGACAAACAGCAAAAGTGTTTCTATTTGTTTATATAACTGTTCTATCTTTTTAGTTTCATAATATCGAAAATTTCGAAGAAAAATCTTTAATCGGCAAGAAATATATCAAATGTGTCATGTCAAATATATTTTAATTATCAAATTGCTACTATTTGTTTGAAGTACCAACAATTTTAAGAACTTCCTTGTGGAATTATTACGATTACGCGTTCTACTTATCGACGCAAACAATAAACGAAGTAAATTTTTATTTTCAATTGTAGTTTGCAATTCTTTCTCTTCAGACTATAATACCGTTCGTTATTTAAGTTTGTGCTCAGATTTAAAAATGCGCTGTGGGATTTAATGAAGTAATATCCATCTTCATATAAAATTACTGGCTTTCTCTCTCTCTCTCTTTCTCTCTAAAAGTTGGAGCGGCAAAACAAAAACTGCAAAACACGTTTTTAACACAGAATTTATAATAACGTCATATTTATTGTATTATTAACGTAGTTATAGATTAACGCTCCTTTTCTCCTTTCTAGAGAACTATTTATAGAATAATCTTCTTAAAGATATACAAGACAGTCATTTTCTGGAGCTAAGTAAAATATGCGTGTAATAAAAAAAGTACTCTTCTGTACTGAAATTAATATGAGTGCTATTTTTACTTCTTTTCTAATAAGTGGTCAGTATTAGTGTGCTGATAACAATTAAAAAAAAAAAAAAAAGCAATATTAAATCAAAATTCACGACGTAAACAAAGAAGTTTATATTAATACGCGATCAGAACATAGTATTGCGCTAAAAAATTGGCTTAAACTGTAACGCGCTGTAACGATATTCTAATTAAAGATGTATCAATGAATAAAATAACACGTGCGCGCTTATTATTTCATATTTATGATAATCACGGATATAGGTGTGGTGTTCTGGTCGTTACATTAATATGAATTACATCGGGGAAGAATATGCCCGAAACAAACTTTCGTAACGAGTAAATTCGATCGATATATATGCGAACACACTTCGACGAGCCGACAGCGCGAACATACCATGAGTGTGAGAGAGAGAGAGAGAGAGAGAGAAAGAGAGAGAGAGAGAGAGCCATGGACATGAAGCGTGATATATACGGAGGTTTGCACGGAGTAATTAGTAAGCTTTCGACATCATTAGCTCGGGCTTTGATGTGGTCTGGTATCCCAACTCCTCCGCTTTCCTGTTTCAGAATTATTCTCGCCAGAATTACTGTATATACCCTGAATATAGTCGTTCTCTCCTACACCACCATCTGCCCTTCCCTTTTCATTACAATGCAGCCTTGATACTATCGCGCAGGACGTCCAGCTTTGCCACGTACATGTCGTGCCCATCATGTGCAAATGCTAATGTGACGAAGACGACAAGAACGACGACGACGACGACGACGACGACGACGACGACGACGCGTATATGCGTTTCTACATTGTAACGACGGATGTAATGACGGACGTAATTCTCTCTCTTTTTCTTTCTTTCTCTCTTTCTCTTTTTTTCTCTATCATTAATAATACATCATCTAGATAGCTCACAATCTCCACTTATTTTACGCACAAACTCATATACTCAAGAATAATTAGCAAATAACAAATGAGAAATTGAAATATGTTCTTGAATATTCTCAAAGTGCAATATAGTGTAATGCGTATATAATATAATCTGGATTATATACACGTGCGTGGTAAACGTCATTTACGTTATGGATGTCCGTCATAATCGTGTAAATCCCTCTTTCAAAATAATATTATATCGCGGTAATAACCACCATCAGCTTAAAATATGAACTGCATAATTGCGTCTATACGCGCTTATTAGTAAATTATTAATACAATTTATTTTATCCCCATACGTATTATTTGTAATAGAAAACTCGGAGAAAAGAATGCGCACTTTTATGTGCAATAATCACTGTCATATATGGATTTTTAGACTTACTCTTCAGTAACATCAACTCAGGGGGGCACCATCTTACGGTTTATAATTTATATGAATAGATAAATTCCTTTAATTATTTATAATATCAAACACGCACTACAATAATCGACTTTCGTTTTTCATATAATACTTCAACAACGTTATTAATAATGATTTAATTAAATATAATGATATTTAAAACGCACACTTTCAGACTATAATGAACGAACTATAATGAATGAAGCGTTCACACAAAGTCAATTTTTTGCCACTGATATCTTTGATAATTAAAAATCTGTTTTTCTTACATTATTTCTATTATTATATCTCATTATAAGAGACAACGTATACATGTACGTAAAAGTTATAAAATTGTTATATAGCAATTGCTATATAGCTTGGTAACTTGAATGCATGGCAAATCTGTAAAGGAACACCCAAATTCGAACGGTCAAGTAAACTGCGAGTTGAATTATTGATCCTTACCATCCGTCGGCTCTGGTCAAGGTGAATCCAAAGCGCGAATCTCTGTCCACAGATACTCTGATGCCTACTATTCCGAGTCCTTGTTCGGTAACAACCTGGCCTCGCATCACCGCAACTCGACTGTTACAAATTATAGATATATTGAGGTCCACCGAAGCAGGATTGTTTCGTCGACCCATTAATCCGCGCAATGCTGATTTAAAACCAAGCATTCTCAACATTTACATTTTACTGTCTACGATTGGAATGCAATTTTGATTAGCGTGCGCGCTAAAGCGAAACAATACGTTCAGCTTAATAAACAAAATCATAATTTTGAGATGAAAGGTTCTGCTCTATACAGAGTGCTGTAATTAATTTAATAATTCTCATACAAAATTTCATATAAAGTCTCAGTCAGAGATAGTTACAAATTCACAATTAATTCTTATGCAAAACTTTAAAGTTTTATAGATAGATTATTTAAGGCAATTTAAGTTTCTTTGAGTAACTATAACACTTTTATCTCCGTAAGATATATAAGCTTTTGAATAAAGTAACGCGATCTAATTTTCAGTAATCCTTGCCGTGAGAACGGCGAGACACCGGTATAGATATAGTATATACTTTGGGCGCTCTCCTAATTAACCGGCAAAGCGATCATACTTCTGAATCCGTGAGCGACTAGTGTCTTTATATACGGGCGTGGACGCGGGCAATCGATTTCGCCTGTTAAATCAGCTTCCGCGGTCAACGGTTCAATGCGATCCAATATTCTCACTTCGCTGCCAATACAATCCGCAACTCCATTCGGCCGACATTCGACGGCCGCGTTGCCATGTACAAGGGAAGCTAATGCCTCTGGCTGAATCGAGGAGCGCGATACAAATTGATTTTACAAATAGAACAATGCCGTATTGGCGAGGGGTGGCGGAACGAGAGAAGAGAGGGAAGGTGCTAGAGGACGAGCGGCGCAGCGACTGGGGCGCTGAGGAGGGAGGAGGAGCAGAACACGCGCAGTGCGTCGACGATGCATTGTGCTCGCGAAAATCAGCATTCGCGGTACTGGCAATGGCAGCGAGGCGGGAACATTCTTCTCTCGAACACTAACTTTTGGATTTTTAGAGACCAGAAAAAAAGAGAAAAAAAACAGATAAAGAAAAGACATGATACTTCGTCCCGAGGCAAATGGACGAAAGTGAGGAACGGGGGAAGAGAGACGGGAACAATTGTAGGAGAATCATTTCATTATGAGAGTAAAAGACATGCAATTATGTTATATAGATACGTAGTAGGCGTGAGATATGTAATATATATGTAATACGCGTATTACATATATGTATATATATAAAACTTTTGTGGAAGAAATGTGTATACGAGGAAACGAGGAGAGTAGGATTTTTGCGCAAGAGAATTTGAGATGTTTTAAGCTGAATATTTTAAAGCAATTTGTGTATAGTGCTGAATATAATAAGATCGATATATATATATAGGTAGAGAGATATCATATCTATATATAATGTGTATAGAACTATATGCGACGGATCGCATATATAGTTTGTTACATCGCATTTAGACCGCTCGACAAATATGTAACGTCAGGCACTTGTCGCGCGCGACGAGTCGATGGTTTCGTGCTCGTGTAACAAACTATATATTTATTTTTATGCATTTAGTGTGTGTGTGTGTATATATATATATATATATATATATATATATATACATATATATATATATATATGTATTTATCGGTTTCTAAGGGATTGCGTATGGGGGCATATTTGTCTTGGAGGATCACGCATGTCCCCAACGCTGCAAGTGACATCGATGATGATGTCGTCCAAGATATAGGACCATTGACCATTTCCTGTTGTGATTATCAAGCTCGCAAGTAGTAGTCGTATCGCATGCTCAGAGATCGAAACCGGAATAATCTCGACGCGGTGAAGGCTTATCGTTAGCCAAAAGTGCGACAAAACACTTTTAATTTATGTGCAAAATTTTAAAGCACCAACGTTAGTACGCGTCTTAATACATTGAGAGAATAATTATTTGTGATTAAAGAGTAATGAAAGAAACAATGACAGAAATAGTAAATCCTTTTATAAATTTGTATGAAGCTTTAATTCAAGCACAGCTTTATTTAAAAACAGTTGAACTAGATTGGTAATATAAGTTAATAGTAATTAAAGATGTTTCAATGAGAGATACACTTCTTTGATTTTAAATCTTCATTTTTATAGAAAAAATATATATAAATTATTACATAAATAGAAATTTTTTAAATAGTGATAATAATACATAAGCCAATGAACAAATATATTTCAATAAGATATATTTCTTCCGATGATCGTTAGTTTTACGAAAAACAATTACGGGGTATATATATTTAAAAAATAATTTGTAATTCTTATTAGAAAGATATGGAATATATCATTGTTTCTCTCTCAATAGAGAAAGCTCGTCTGTCGTACTTGCGCGTATCTGAAATACGAGAAAATTTTATTTTTTACTGATCACCTTTTCATTACAATTACGAATGCAGATACAATTCTTTCGTGTATATATGCGAAAAGTCGAAATGTACAGTCACAGCGTAAGTATACCAGTTTCGATCGCTGATCGTGCCATAGTTTTTTTTTTGGTTTTTTTTCGGTGACTCGAGGATCAAATTGGGGCGGGCGCTGATCCTCCAAGTGCGAGCACAGCAAGGTGGCAGGCACAGTCGTCACTACTGTACGTCCAAACCCATAGTAAGTAGTAAAACAGAAAAACAAAAACGGATGATCCTCGAAATGCAGACCGAGATTCCTATAAAGTCAATCGTAGTGAACCTATATGTATAACGGTAAAACGAAAGAAGAGAACACACGCACCTAACGTCGTTGTAATCTAGCGTTACTCTTTCTTTTCTTTTACCAGCGGATTTTACAAAGTGAATATAATTGTCGACGATATTACTCTCTCTTTTTTCGTTCTTTTTTAATTTCTTTTTTTTTTCGTATCTTTACTCCTCCGTCACTTTTTCCGTCGTTCTCGCGCGAAGACGAGAAGACGTTATTCCCGGGAAAAAGATCAAGATAAGAAAGATCTCGCGAATTTTCAGTCAAAACATATTACAAAAACATGCTTCTTCGTATCGTCAGCATGTATTCCCGCGTCAGAGAAAGAAGCATCGTTAATAAATAGAACAGGAATCACGGAGCAGAGAGGGGCTTAGAACGGGGATAAATTCCGATCTTTTCGGTGGGTTTCAATTTCCTTTCGGATATGTCGGATATAAAGACAGACACAGGGTTGTTTGGGTGATCGGGTCATTGGCACATTTTAGACAGGTGATAATAGACGCAGACAAGGGACAAGGAGGGATGGTCTTTTGGAGTCCTTTCATCTCCAACTGTACGGTGCCGATTAGCAAATACTTGCCGATCCGTCGATAGAACAGAAAGTACATGATATGTATATACCTGTTGAGTTATTATTATAATATCTCGTGTTCGTATCGTATAAATATGACAGAAAAAGGAATAAATATAAAAGGAACAAAACACAAAGTCGTTCACGCAAAAGGCGCGCAATAAGGTCAGCGTTCGTGTAAAAATGCTAGGACGTTCACTATAGACAAGTTCGACAAGGTACATAAAGTGCAAGCTTTGGCAAACACAAACAACACAAGACCAAGGTTGGTATAAGTACGTACGACTCGTAACATACTATTATGTATATCAGTCATGTGGCTAACGCATCTAAGGGACAAGAAGACAAGACATAACAGAAAGGGGAGACAACAATCTGACGACATATCACAGATAACACAGAGACGATTCGTATGGATGACTTTACTTGTATACGTGAAGAGAGTTTTTTGCCCATAGACCAACTGCTCGGATGATACGTACATGTTTATAAGTGAAAGACAAAATATTAAAGTAAACAACGATATTCTTTACGCGTTTCATTGTAAAAAAACAATTCGTAGAATCTTCAGGGTTAGATCTTGATTAGATTTTATAACGTACGTCTCTTGTAAAATTAACTTGAATGTTTATCTATATTTCACGCAATGTAAATAACTATATATGTACACGAGAGAGTGTTCCTCTCAAAGAGAATTTCGAAAAAAGTAGGTTACTGAATATTTGTTGTAAATTCGATATCGATCCCAAGCAGATTGTTTCTCGTTTGTGTGTTTTTTCGAAAGTCTATGGCGGTTTTGTTTGCGAAAAAGAGAACATATACATTCGACTATTTTTATAAAAATATGGACCGAAACACATTCGATGAGAGAGACACGCGCGGCGTTACCTAAACCGGGTATAAACCCCGCTGCAAAAATCGTCGACGGCTCATCTTTCCTGTACGTATCAACGCGAGTGTAGCCATGAGACGCGAAAGTGAATAAAGACAGATAGGTAAAGACAGGTAGAGATATAGAGGCTGAGAAAGAGAGCGGACAAAGTGAACGTAGTCGGATGAGAGAAACAAGAGACAAATAAGCGAAGTGTGATCAAACTGGCGAAACGCAAATAGTCGTATAATGAGAAATGATAACAGGCTGTTATGAGCGGCATAAAAATAGAAAAGATAGACAGAAAGAGAGACAGCGAGAAAGAGAAACAGAAAGAAAGAGAGACAGAAAAAGAAAAAAAAGAGAGAGAGAGAGAGAGAGAGAGAGAGAGAGAGAGAGAGAAAAAGACAAAGAGATAGAGAGAACAAAACGTAGGAAAATAAATGACAATAGGCAGGCTAAAAAAAGGATTTTGATATACAAGATACATATGTATTACACATTAATGGGTCATACGAAAGACATGTAAGATGAATGTACGAGCGAAACGAGCAATAGATGATACTTTATTCTTTTTGTGTTTTTTTTTTTTTTTTGGATTAATGAACGATTAGCGAGATAGCTTGAGCTGCAACTTACCGCGGTGTAAAGGAACTCCAGAACGTACTACGTGTGGGAAAAACCAACGAGAAGAAAGGGCGTTACCACGGTCACAGAACCCGCGTTTGCGGGCAAAAAACGAATGCGCGTGCGCAACATTGCGCGAGCAATCGTCTCGCGAGTGTAATTGCGTCTCAATTCGAATGTGTAATCTTTTCTTTAATCTTGCGAATGTCGCGTGCGAATTTTTCCGCGTGGACTTAGACGCGCCGATTACACGGGGACCGCGGACCGGCTTTTCCATCTCTCTTTTCCGGTTCCGTTCCGGTACCATTTCTGAATGGAGACCGACACGGAGACCTCGTGAGAAAGTGCTCCTCGCAATGTTCCGCACGCCATTACAGAAACAATAGACGTAGACACACACACTAATCAAGCGTACCCATCATACACGCGATTCTTCCAGTCACGCAACATAAACGCAATCACTCTCGGACTCATTCAACATAGAGTGGTAATACAGTGTGACAGACACAAGTTGGAAACTACGCAACGCACACACATATGTAATATATATAAATGATACATAGGGCCCGGAAAACTGGCCGTATGTTAATAGCGCGGTGATGTGTTGGTGCTCCGTGATACGCCGTTTTTGACACGGCGTGTCATGGCGCATCTCGACTTCCTGACCGAGGGAAACTCTTTATCAATTGGTTTATAACCGGGCTCGGAAGGATCGCTCGGTAACTGACAACGAAGAGAGATTCCGTCGATCTAGGCCCTACACTGAGGGACGATCCTTGAATATTGATTACTTCTGTCCGAGCAACTGTCAATGCTGTGAATATATACTGTAATAAATTTTCACAAATGCTTGTATATATCCACGAGCATCTTTCTCGTTTAGAAAAATGCGCTCTGAAAGCTATGACACACAAATAGCGAATATAAATATAAATATAAAATTATTAAAATAATTTACGTAAAACGTAATTTGAAGAATAATCAAAATTACAATAAAATAATAAGATTTACATCAAGTACATATCTGAAACTATTTTACTGTTAGACAAGTTGAAATAAAATTTCTAACTGTATACTGGATACAAGAGAATTAACTATTGTGCGCATTATTCTGAGTTTTGAACAGAAAAATCTTTTTGAAAAGAAAAAAGTGTATGTGTGGGTAAGTGTGTGTACGTGTGTGTGTGTTTATGCGAAAAATGGCCGCTCTACTTACTCGGACCTAGTATTCGATATTCCAGCATTACGAGAGACGAACGGACAGTGGACAAGAAACAGTATTCTAGATGTTCGATTTCTAGAACTCTCTCTTCAACGACTACATGGACCTTATTATACGCGCCGTACACAAAGTTTTTGTCGGGCAAAAGAAGAAGACGGTACGAGAAATTTCAAACTTGTGTCTACCATATCTAGAAATACTTTTACGAGTGGGCGAGTCACCGGCGATTGTACTCTTTGACATCGATAACCTTCTCTAGCACGGAGACTTTCACAGATAATTGCAAATTTCTCCCTGGTTAAGAGACTTTTGATCTTGCCTGTCTGACTCAACCATTCGTATGCTTTATCTATGAACGTTTTTTTTCTCGCAATCGCTTAATGAATGGCCAGATTATTGGTGTTTGGAAAGCACAATTTTGAAAATAAAAAATATATATATATATCTCTGTCCTTTTTCTTATGTTAAGATAAATATTGCGCGCAGGCTGAATATAACTGTTATACTTTATAACGATAACGAACAGTGCCTAAAATACATTTAACGCGTGTTTGAAATGAACCAATAAGATAATACAAAAGCAAAGTCTCTAAGCATATTTTCGTTATGCAGACTTTCGTCGTTTCAGTCCGTAGGCAGAACAGAGCCTTTTTTTCGGTCTTCGGCTGTGGGGTGATTGGTAAATCTGGTGATGGTAAAGGGTTATACACACAGAGGAGAAACACTAGACAAAATACACGATTCCTCCGAAGTGCCTACGCGGTCTCTTCCAGTTGAGCCGCATACACATATCGATAATCGCTTCTCCAATCAAACAAGAAAAATGTACATATATATGTACATACATACGCGCATGCGCGTAATGTGTATGTGTGTCAGAAAAAATAAACTTTTATATTTAATTAAATTACATTTGATATATTTTTTATACATGTTTTTTTTTAGATATTGTAATATAAAATGTTGTTAACTATTGCATTGTGGATAAAGACGATTTATTGAAGAAACTATGTATACTATTTACTATATATATATTACTATGTATATATTACTTTATGTAAATTCTATCTAATTAACAAAGATATATTAAAATTGCTAAAAAAAATTACTAAATAATTTTATATTTTCAAACTATCACATACGTAAAGATTAAGATAAATGTATAATATACACATTTCTTATGATCAGAAAGAAATATTCGTTAATAATTACATTTTAAAATTACAATTGGAATATATATTTTTGTAACATATATATATATATATTTATATATATATATACATACATACATACAAATACTATATAAGACGTGATTTTAGATAGTAGAAAATCTTTTTAACAATAAGTTTGAAATGATTATCGATAATTGGCATGTTCGGAGGAGGAAAAAGGGTGAAACACTAGGAAAAGGATAGTTAGAGGGGTAGTAGGGTTGTCACCCACCGGGGGCTCTCTTGTTATTTCACCTGTTACGGATGTGGATTTATGACGATTCAATCGAATTTTCAAAGCGTTCAATGGTTGCTCACGATGGGGGAAGAAACATCACTTTAATAAATAATTTAATTACACTATCTTCACTGTAACGAAAAAAAATATTTACAAACGTGTGATGCGTGAACCAATATTTCGACACCGTAATATGTTTAATGAACAAAATAATTATTGCAATGTCTACTGTGCTTCTTTTGTGGTCATACAAAATAACGATATCAAATAAAATTATAATAATTGTCGAATATATTAGTTTTTAATTTTGTTTTAGCCAATTATTAATTAATTTTTGTTTCAAACAGTGACAAATTTAATATTAGTTTGTGTTATTCATGTGTTTATTATATATATACATAAATAAACGTACATATCTGATAAAAATATGTGAAATTTATTTTAGAAACAATATATTTTTTAATAAAAACTGAAAAACATATATTTTAATTAACGTAACGAGTAACATCCTTCTCTACGTGAAATTATTGCTCATTCTGCATACGTTCAAAGATCACACAAAAGAAGAATTAAATAATTACAAAGAAACTAATATATGCCCCATCGTAAACTTTTACCACATATTAAAACGCGCGAGTTACGTTATGTTCATAACTCTCAATAACCATTGTGCAGCGTAACGCGACAAGTATATTTTCGTATATTAAAAATCCGTCAGGCCTGTAAATTATACTTTTGACATTAAAATAATGCTTTTTAGGAAATTCACTGCACATTTTGTAGACAAATTCGCGGTCTATCGTTTTGTCACAAAAGGAATGAAAGTGTTCAAACAAACACGATGATACGCGTGATTCAGACTAACGAGAAAAATGAGAAAAGTAATGCGCATGAAAGTCGTAAAAAGGTTAAACTATGACACGCAGCTATGCTATTTTATTTTCATTAAATGTTATATGTGTGTACAACGTTCGCGATCGACCGAGTCATCGCCGTTTAACGCATGTTCCTCAAACAATATAATTTGATGTCAAGATTAAATTTTTTCAAAAACTTTGCAAAAAATATATAATCTGAAAAATTTCAAAAAACGAAAAAAAAAACGGCCGGTTCCCGGTCGTTCGAACGTTAATCTCACTTATATTATGAAAGTAAGGAACTAGGCAAATTCTAATTTCGAATTTTAATCCGTCTGAGTGGAAATGATCGATCTTACCTTTCCGTGTACTCATCCATGTGAGCGTAACTCTGTACGCTGTTCTCCTCAACGAGGAACTTGACTCGCTGATAGAAGGACGCCGTAACGCTGGGCGGTTGTTTTCGGAGAAGAACGTCCACGGGATTATTACTAGCGAGGCACATGATGTGCTCTGAACAAGCGTCGTGCGAGCAGCACTCGCTATCAGAACAGTCCAACATGCCATCTGAGAAAAGCAATCTGTTAGATATTCATTCGAGCACATCTTGCTGTTTAAGTGAATTTTATTTTTTTCCGACCAAGTCCTGTTTTCTAAATGTTTATACTTAAATATTGAGAGCTTGATTAAAAGAATTAAATAGAAGAAAAACTTCAAGTTGTATAATTTTGTTCACGTTGATATTGTAATTTTCTTTCTAGTTTGTTGCCACTGCTTTTTTCTTATGTGCGCGTGTGCGTTAAATCGCAATATCACTATATATTATTTTTATTATTCCCTCAAAATTTATTTTTTTTCTTTTAAAATTCAATAGATCTCGGTGTTTTTTTAAATTAAAAGCTCACCTTCGTCATTGTCAACGTAATCATTACATTCTAATTCGAGTCGTATGCTGCAATCTCTACCAGCCCATCCGGTCGAGCATTCGCAGCTGTATTCGCCGTCCTGTAATGCGCAGAGACCGTGGCGACTGCATCCATTTTCACATCCGGCTATTTAAAAAAGAAAACACACTAGATCTAACAACTGTAGTCGATAATCTCAATTATTTTTGGATAATATAACATTGTGCGTTTAATATATATATATATATATATATATATATATATATATATTGTATATATGTATATAACATGTATATATTGTGTGTGTATAATAGAGCAAAGTAAAGCACTGTTACTTAACGTACGTAATGTGCAATGTCTTCCGTTCCATCCTTGACTGCACACGCAGGTTCCGTTCTTGCACTGACCATGCTCGGCACAACGCGGATCGCACGGTTTTTGATCGCATTTCGTTCCGGTCCAATCGTCGTGACATCTGCAAATAAATTATCTCATATTTCACATTACGTTTATAAACATTTATCGTGTGCTCGTTTTTATGACAATCAAGATAAAAAGAAAACGCTGCGACAACGATTTGATTTCGTTATATTAATGACGGGCCGGATCTTTCTTTTAAAAAAAATTACACGTAAATACGTTTTTAACGAGATTTGTTAAATGAGAATATCGCCGAATGTAATATCATTTCTCGCCGTTTATACTGGCCGCAATAAAAAATGCGAGTTTGAACCGAGTTTTGAAGTTGTTCCGTGCGAAACTTTTTGCACTTAGAGCCTCTTTTACGCCAACTCTCGGAGATGTCACGAGAGGGGGTGGATGAGCGTCAGCTTTAGAATATGAGAAAGGAGATCCTCTCCCGCGTCCTTGATTCTGACAAAGGAAAGTAGGAAAGGGACGAGAGGACGGTCCTTCGAGTTGTGATAAGTTGGCGCCTCATAAGACAGAGGCGCCTTTTTCTCGCAATTTTTCACCTTTTTAGCTTCAACTTTTGTGCCCGTGATCCTGCGAGCAATTTACTCATTTTTAGGCCATTCTTCGCCCGTATCCCACAATATTTCACCGTCTCGACAAAACGTTTCTCTCTCTCTCTCTCTCTCTCTCTCTCTCTCTCTCTCTCCCTCTCTCTCTTTCCACTTTAGTATAAATTACTATAAATGTTCGCGACATGCTTTCCTCATGCATTAGTTATTTAAAACTTTATGATTTTTCTGTTCTCAGTTCAACGTTATCTATTCGCTTAAAAAAATTGCTAAAAGTTTGCACATTATGCTATATAAAATACTGTGCGGTAAATAATTGCCATGTTTGAACGATTTTGCAAATCTTTCTCGTAGACTAATATAAAATAATGATCTCGTACACGAAGTGGGAATATCACGCGACGACGAAGAAAAAAGAGAGAAAAAAAGAAAGAGAAAAATTACGAGGAATCCCTTCAGTCTGAGAAAAACAATCGAGAGTGGAAATGGATGTCACTTTCTCTTGATCTCAATCGCCCGCTGTCGAAAGAGCGTCGGCTAACCCAATTCCGTAATCTCGGTCGCACTATCCATGAAGGATCCATAAAAGAATAAGCCAATATATAAGATATGATATATATATATATATATATATATATATACTGACTTGCAGCGACCCTGCTCGCAGGATCCATGAAGCCCGCAGTCCAGACCGCAGCTTGGTTGCGAGCAATCGACCCCGGTCCAGTGCTCCTCGCAAACACAGGCCGCGGATTCGAGGTCGTACGTGCCGTGATCGGAACAGCCTGGCAGACACTGGTACACCTGCTGGTCGACCTGATTACACCTCTCGCCTTGCCAGCCGGCCTTGCAATAGCATTTGCCAGAGACACAGGCGCCATGACCGCTACAGTTCGGATCGGGACAGTCGGCTGAAAGTTGAGAAAAAAAGCAAATTGGTCGATTCGAGACAATCGCCCGGTTTTACCGAGGGCATCCCTTCAGTTATCAAGCTCTTCATTCATCCGCCCGTCACGCCTGCCCGCTGCTGATTGCGTCCATGGCGTGGACGAATGGACCAACTTTTTAAATTATAGCATCGGAACAATTGCATTACTCCCGCGGATCTCACTCCTGCCCCGGGGAAATTATGAAACTTAATTCCGGAGCGTCCTCGGCGCGCGACGGCGCGCTCATGCTCCGTGTTATATGTATATATATATATATATATATATATATATATATGCGAGAGATGAGAGAAATTCCTGGTGGATTCTTCTTGCATTATGTATGCACGACGTTCATCAAATGGGATCATAGATTTGTTCGTTTTCATTAGAAGCAAACCCGGAATATACACGCGCTCGTTTGCGTTGTCACGAGAAGAGAAAGTGACGATATTAAGATACAACACACTATAATATCAATTTGTACGCGATATACGTGATTTATGCAAAACTGTTCGCAATAAGCAAAAATCAAATATTGTTTTAAAACTTACACATCATAAATCTTAAAAGTAAACGATGAAAATCTCAGTATCTCGATTCGCGGAGAGTTCGAATGATTCTTTACGGATTTAGCCAGTTAGTTCTCATTTGCCATCGTGTCGCGACTGATGCAAATTTATTCCGTTCCTCGAATTTATCGTTCCTACGATTGGAGCTGACATATTCCAGTGACGTGGAACTAATATCGTTTTCGTCTGCGTTTAGGAAAAAGCGACGGGCGAACGTATCTCTAACGAGGACCGTGAGAATGTCAGAGACGAAGCGTCTCGTTCCCGGCGAATAATCTCGTCATTTATATCGTACGTCATTCGGGCCCCCGGAAGTTTCCCGAGTGTGAAATTATAACGTTATCGAATGCGGCGGCGGCGCGCACACAGTGCACACACGTTTGGTGCGTTGTGTATTATTCAAATTCCCGCGAAACAATATGAAACTAATTGTCGCGCCGAATTGGCACGGCTTGACCCATATGTAAATTTGGAGAACTCCGCGTGCATTAATTATAGATTGTACATAGCCCGGCTGTGTTCTCTCCACCGACGGGGGCTCTGCATTACTAATATCTTGAATCTCCTCGGATAGAAAGCCGGGGACGCTTGAATTATGGGAAAATTAATGGTACCGTGACAAACATGAGGAAATAACGCTCCGGGGTAGAAATAGATGTTCGAGGTAAATGTTCCCGCGCCGGCAACTTCCGCTAAGTTGTTTTTAAAGCTGAAAGACGCGCCATGACGCGCGCGTTCCGCGACATCGCAAATCGCAATTCCCAATATTTTTCAAACAATTTTTCGATGAGAGATAAAATCTGTTATCGTTATTATTCCTCCAAATTCAGAACAAATACGAGGTGTTGTTGAAGTTTTTTATTACATAATCCAAAACGTAATTTTAACATGTTGACTTTACAATTAGATAACTTCGTTTGCAACGCTGTTTTTGTATCAACATGTTATTTTAATATGTTAACTAAATTATATTTTGTTTTTCTTCAAAAACTCATAATAAAATTTTAGGTTTTCCTCTCCAAAAAAATCAATTCGAGTTAATTCATATACGAATATAGTCAACATGTTAAAGTGCGTTTTGTCAGATCGATCGATTTTTCTTTGCTACAAGTGTCGTTGACTTACGTTCGTCGCAGAAAATGCCCTTCCAACCCGGATTACAGACGCACGATCCTCTCACGCACTGACCGTGCTGATTGCAATCAGGAACTTGGCAATCACCTAACGGTATGTCACATTCGGCGCCTTTCCAGCCCTCCTCGCAATGACACATACCGCCGCCGTATTGTCCGTGAGAGGAACACAAAACCGGGCACACGCTTTTGCTGCAATCAGCACCCTGAAATCACAACGAGATATCGCATTCTACAGGTTTCCACTTGATATATTAGACAATATGTTTACGAGGATTGATGAGAAACCAAGAAAGCGCACCTGATATCCGTCTATACAGTCGCATTTGCCAATGTAGCACGATCCACGACCGGAACAATCGTTTGGACACGTTGTGGAAACTCCCTCGGCTTCCGTCACGACCAATGTAACCTTGTAAGGCTGCAGCTCGTCGTTATATACGGACAAAAACCAGTCACCGGTGTCGAAATATTGCAACAGACTGACGTTGACCATCAGCGGTTCCACGATGTCTCTCTTGACGAGCACGTGTTGATAGGTGGCCGGCTGCGCCATATTTCCCGTATAAACGTCCTGTAAATTGCTGGACTTCATAAAACTCACAGCCTCCGCCGTGACGTCTCTCTTTAGTCTGTGCACCACCCTGCCGCCCTTAACGAACTCCACGAAGTCGTACTGCGTGACGCTGGGCGCGACGTTCCGCCTGCCGTACACGGCAAAGTTTGCGCCCCACGGCAGGGTCAGGTTCAGCCTAATGAATGCCGGTTGCTTGTTACGAAACTCGGTGTTCCAAAAGTGGTACGGTTGAATGACAGCGGAATGCGCGACGTTGTAGGCCTGCAACTCGAGAACGGCCGGCCATTGTTGCGCCGATTGCTGAATCTGCGGGTCGCTTTGCTGATCACCGGCGCTATCGGCGGCGCTCGAATGCTCCGCTGTGCTTGTTGGCAGTGATTCTGAGCAAATGTATAAATTGTCTAATAACTTAGAGATATAAATTAGGTCGAAAAAAAATTACAAGAAAATTTTTCTATCTTTACATCGCGCGTGCTAAATTATCTTGTAGGCAAAACCGGCAAACACTTGAAAGGAATTGCAGATATACGTGTATTATTTGAAAAACAAATATAAATTATATGACTTCGTACATATGTTTAAAAATGTACACATGTAAAACCAAGTCACAAAATTACATGTTTTTTAATTGTCAATATTACTCGGCAGTTTTTCTTTCTTTATCGCGCGCTCCGCTCCAAATCCGTCAAGTTTTCTGCGTCTCTTCATAACAAGCGCAAATAACTCAATTATTCAATTATCCTTCCGAATTGATGCGGATCGCATCGTGTAACATCTTTACGGCAAATGACATTTGGATGCGCGACGATATAGTCCTTACTAAAGGCATTATATCGATGAAATGTTCATCCAGTCGCGCTTCCCAAAAGCAATTACCGTATGACGCTGTACGCGAGAGTATTTACATCATGCAGAGTAGATGCAAATTAATACCGCTCGATATTTACCTTCTGTGGGTATCTGCGTGGATATCGAGTCGTGAATGTGTGCGTTTTCATGAGTGACAGTCTTGATATCTTGAACCAGAATGCAGTTAGTACTGTCTACCTGGCGCATAGAACTCACTGCTGAAAGGTAAACAGAACATCCACGTTAAGATAAAAATCTTATCTTTGTGACCGTGATATTACAATCTATAGTCTTTCTATAATTTACGTAACATTTATTATATAACAAAAAAAATATATAAACATTTATCATTAATTATTACATATGTCATACTATTATTGTGTTGTTGCATTATTAGTCGAGAATTTAACATTATCACACATGCATAGTATTTATAAATTTTTTTAAATTTGTGTATTTTACTGTAATATAATATTAAGAAATAGTTAAATTACACACGGATAATTAAACTTATTTATACGTTTCTTTGTTCAACATATTACACGTGACGTGTCTATTTTCTCAGAGATTCTTTCGATCAATGGTAACGCCAGTCGACTATTATTTGACGGCTTTAAAAGATAAGATGGAGAAAAAAGAAAGAAATCTCCATAGAGGCCTTACATACAATTCCGCGTAGAGATAAATGTTATGTTTATAATGTACGGCCGGTATTCTCTGCACAAAATAGCATCGCCATGCGACGCTTTTATGACGTCAGGAATCAAGAACGGCTTTAGCTTGAATGTCCGTGAGCGCAGCCTAATGGGGTTCATAAATTCGAACAATCGCTTTCGAATTACGATGGCAGACTAGATTTCCCATGACAACCGAGATTTCCCAATCTTTTTGCTTGAGTAACTTTTAATGCAACGTATCCGCGCAATAAAATTCGAGATCTTACCATCTTACGGTTTCAACTGCACTTGTACGTTATAGCATTATATATCTTTGGATAACTGCCTTATCGCAGATCCAAAATTTTTTGGAGCAACAAACAGAATAACGTTTCAGTATCTCTCCGCGGTTTATTTATATTATTTTTTTTTTTTTTTACGAGCAAAATAGCGCCGATGTATATAAATTTCACACTCGTTATGCCGAATGACTAATGACACGTCCCAAGAGTCTCGCGCAATTTATATTAATGTTGTGTCTGCGCGATAAGTGTGCAAGTTCGTTGAATTTAAACATCATGATAAATTCGGCAATAAAACCCTTATCCGTGGCAGGATATTGCGGTTTAATTAATTATCTGTCTCGTGCGCGCCGCGAGCACCACGAATTAATTACGCGGTTTAACGAGAGTTTTTAAAAAGAGGCGGGAATCCCGCAATCCCTTCTAACGACCTCTTGGCTTATCAACGCAACAAAACACCGATAACACATAATTGAATTCACGTGTTATTACCGCGCGGATGAGTTGACAAATCGCGATTCGCCGATGTGTGTACTCTCCAGCGTCGATATATTTAATGACTTTACCTCTCGCCTCCTCCTCTACCCCTCCCCCCCTCCTGGTTTCCTTTCTTTCCGTTCGCGCGATATTATTTCATCGCCAAGCTATTAAGACTGTCAAATTTGGGAGCGTTATAAACTGGCGCAGAAAATTCAAAATGGCCTTCGTAACACGAAAATTGGGAGTGGTTGGAAAATCCGTCATGTCCGTCTGTTTGCTTGTGCAAAGAGAAATGGGAAGACGCAAAGGACAGCGGGCACGTTTAGTGGTGGCGCGCGCGAACAACTTTTTCAATTATATACTTCCGGATCGATGTATAGAACGATTCATTCCCGAGAATGATTCCCGGATTATCGTAGGATTATCCATCCCCGTCGATCCGTTTCACACACACATACACACATCACTTCCGCTCGTACACGTTATAATGAAATGTTTACAATCGATCCGTCTACCCTTTCGTTCCGATTCGCCGAAGCGTGATTTCAGACACGACAGCATTATCGAGTTGTGCTTACAATGTCGCTATTATTGACGAGTTAAACTACTGAATGGCATAATTTATGACATTTCTTCGTCACGTGAAACAAAGGAATCAATCAAATTGTAATTTTTAATCAATCGCTCCGATTATATCGCTCGAGAGCGATCGCTATCAATTGTCGCTTATCGTTTTGTAAATAAATCCAGATGAAATGGTTTGTTACGAGACGATTTTGATTATGCGAGAGCCACAGACACGCACGTGTCAAATTATCGAGAAGCAATTCGTGTGCGTTCCAAAACGAGAGGGAGATGAAGTAAAAGAGAGCAGGAATTTAAGCAGAATTTTGTCATTATCAAGTGTGCGTGTACGACGGTCTGACCTGCAACGACCGTAAGAGGTATAGGGATGCGAAGCGTGGAAGGGAGGATATAACGTGCGAGATCCAGGATAGTGGATGCAGTAGCAAACAGGCAGATTGGATTCCAGACTCGATTTACTGGAATGCAGAAATAACAGCTGGTGAACGGTCTCCTCTCGAGGCCGAGAGCCGACTTTGCAATCTCCTTCCGCCTTCTCCCGACATGCGGAACGAGCGAAGAAAGAAGAATATGAACGTCGGGAGAAAACAGTTCCTTCCTGAAGAAGAAAGTAGAAGGAGAATGTTGTATATAGATTCGCGGGACACACAATGCCCGACTCTATGCGTGTTTCTCTTTTCTCGCAGTAAATCTCTTCAGTTCCTGCGACTTCGGATGATAAAGTCATGAAGCGGACTTTGATCGTTCGGACTCTTGAATTGCTCGCGAAATATCAAAACACACGGAGAAGCGGCGGAAGAGAAAGAGGCACCGAGAAGAAGAAGAAAGTAGATACGATCGTAATAAATCTAGAAAATTCAAATAATCGATAACATTGTTTTATAAACAATTCGCTGTTTCTTTCTTTAAAAAATAAGGTGGAAATATAAATTATTGCATACCGATATATTCGTGAGTTTCATTTAATTATAATTTACATGATTACGTGAAATTCGTCATGCCTTCATACGGAATGTTATGGTGTCAGTCATATGTATAATACCCTTCTGCGTATAGGGATTAGCGTGGCGCAGTAATGTCGGCGTTCCGATGGATTTTAGCATTAGGTGGGTTGGGGTTAGTCGTAACGAGATTTGCAAGTTAATAATGAATTATTGTACCGTGAATTTCGGGTCAGCCAGCAATAGAATTGCGTGAACTATCCGATGGTGTGTTACACCAGTCGGACGTACGCTCTGGGATTAATAAAAACAGCTCATTTACATTTACAGCGCGGCTAAATACTATTTACGAAATGATGACATTAAACAGCCCCTTGCTGTCGTATATATCACAAGAATAAATTTAATTATAACTCGAAACAATTTGCAGATGGTTTGATGCTTATTCAAGATTAATTAGCACAATCATCAAAATTTTATCTCTCTCTTTCTCTGAGTTGTCAACTTTATATCAAACGATTTTGTAGTGATATAATTATGGTAAACTTACCAGCGAAGTACGCTAACATAGCCGTTAGCGCTACAGCCAGGAGAATCATCGCGATCGAGAAACATTTCCAGGAGCATCTGTGCTGACAACGTTTATCGATATGAAAGCGCGACGGCGAATACGGGGAGTAGTGCGGCACCGCTGCGGCGCGAAGCGGAAAACCCGGCATCACCATGGCCTGGCTCTGCGCGCCTACCGTGGCGGTACCGCCATTCCCGGCACCACTTAAACCGCCGCCCAGAGAACCCACTGTCACTTGCTGTTGCGGTGGCGGAAGCCTGAAACAAACGGTAATAATCGTTTGTAGAATACTGTCTAAAGAGCACATATGAAAATTCTATCATTGATAACGCACATAACACACGTCCGGAAAGATAAATATATACATATGTATGTAAATATATATTTACATACATTTACCTACATAAAATTATTTGAGTATTTCTAGATAATTCACACTTGACGCATTAATAACCGCAAATGGAATGATTAAGTGCAACGTCGATCAATATCTTTCACGTGTCTCGTTTAATACTGATTATTAGTTAAATTTATACCGATACTCATCGTTAGCGTATCGGAGTGTTGGATAATAAATGGGAGGGTTGACTGTACCCCGAGCGATTGCGCTTGTGATCTGATGTCGCTTCGAGGGCTATATCGTACTGACGATAAATCGACGACCAGTGCCTGTTCGGCGCACGTGTGCCAGCGGAGACGTGGCCATCGTTGAGGTACATAGACCTCGGTGCATCGACGATGTACGTTCGGGGATGCAGATAACGCTGGCCTTATAAAAGATGCAGGTGCTGCCATTAAGCTCGACATGGCGTGCGTCGCGTCTGTATATCGCGTGTGTATTGCGCTGATGCACGAGAGATATTCGCGAGCTTCAGCTTCCGAAAAATGCCGTTCACGCGAGAGATAGTGACAAAGTTCAAACTGCTTGTTCCGAACTCGCGCGCCAAAAACTTCCTTTTCATTATTAACGATATTGTTTTTTATCTTCATTTTTCCATCAAAATGGATAAGCGCCAATTGAAAGTAGCCAAATAAAAATAAATGTTGTAAAACATTAGATATTTAAACTATACGCTGTCTACAGAATACGTGTAAATTTTTGATGATTATACGGATTTAGAAAAATATACAGTACGTGCGACTCACGATTAAATTCCGCACGAATAACTCTATTGTCTCTCAGACAAATGATTGTTCTCAGCAGTAAATATAAAAATATTAATCAAGAGTGTTTTGTTGTTTGTAATTTTTCATCATTACTAAAAGACTTTACAGCCGTTTTATACATAAACATAAACAATATTCCGGATCTAAGTCTGAGAGACAAATATCTCGCGGATTGTTCGAAGATGTGAGCGCCTCTTGTTATTTAGAAAGAATCTTTGAAACGCGTCGTGCTTTCGCGCAATTTATAAGTTGCTTAATAAATCCGGTCCGACAAATATCATAAATAATCATGGTTGCTCTAGCATTTCCTATAAACATCCGCTCATATTTCCCGAGGCAGGAAGCAATCAGACGCGACGTTGAAAAAATATCTCTGGCAAAAGTCCCGTGTTCTTCTTATGCGGCAACGCAGGAAAAAGGAAATACGCGAGAAAGAGAGAGAAGGAATCTCGCGGCAATAAATATTACTTTTTCCTTGGGATCATTAACTTGGGAGCGGATTTCGCGCGCGGCGTAAAATTAATTTACTAAAAGTATATCGGCACTCTTCGAGTCCGACAGAAATCGCGACAAGAAAAAACCTAATGGCAAAATAATGGGGATATTTTCACAGCTGGATATCAGCCAGAGAAATAGTCTTATGTATGGTCTCTGGAATCATCCAGTGAGAGATATTTGACGAATCATTCAATCAATGTCGCAAAATTCGATTCAATGAAGATACACAGCACCAAGATGTAGGTGTATGTGTACATATTGTACGTGTCTTTAAACTTTTTATCTACTTCTTTCTATCTCGAGAGCATAAATAGTTCTGCACATAAAAAAAGAAGTTTCACCAATAATATCTTAAATACTTTTTTGCTTTATATTTAAGACTTTAAGTAGATTTTCAATGTCATACACAACATAGAAATAAATTTTCCGAGAATTGAAGATTAACATAAAATTGCGCATATATTGACGTAACATATCCTCCATGTTATGGAGTAATCGACAAAGCTGGTTCAATACTTCCTCTTTTTTTTGCATCAACTCTCACAATTAATTCACGAGAATTTGCCTTTACTTTCGTATTTCGTCTAACTTTTCGAAGTAAAACTCGGCGAGGTTTTCCCTGGGAAATAAATATATCTAACTTTCTGGCTCTGCTGTAAGAACCTCCGCTCCGGATAGATGTGTATGTATACGCGTGCCGTCACCCGGATTCTTGATTGCACGTAACAGACAAATGAAGCGAGGGGAGTGGCTGAAAATGAGATAAACTAGGAAAAAGAAGAGAGAGAGAGAGATAGTAACGGGAAGATACACTACGGAAGAACGTAGTAAGAAGCAATTCGACGCGTTCACGCCGCGGTCCCTCTCCAAAGCCGGGTTAATCCATTTGTGCGAGTAAATCGGTTAGATGGAATTGGGTTATATTTCCTAATCGATACGATGGATTAAGTTACCGGTCGATGCGTCCAATAGCACGTCGGTCACGACACATGGCTCTTTCTTCGGTAATTAACAACGGAGAAAATAAGATATAGAACGCTCGTTTTGTAATAACAAATAAAAATATAAATATAAAACACAAATAATTGACGTTTCTACGATATTATTGTAATCGTTTATAAAGCAGTATATATAATTCAATATGTTTTTTAAATATTATTAGAATTATTTTTTTTTTTGCACAATTACCAGAATGTACATTTTGAAGTGTTGATTTTAACGATCTGCGATTTTTCTCAGCTAAACTTGCTTGATTCAGAAATGCAAAGCTAAAGCGAGAAATTTGTCACAGCTCGAGTTTTAGAAAAAAATTTCGAAATGTGTATAGACACACACACACACACACACACACACATATATATATATATATATATATATATGTATAGATATATGTACACATACACACTCTCCTTTAATCAATAGAAAAGTGGGTCGAGAAACGCCGAAGTTTATTACCAGTAACTTCGGCGAATTGCGCAGTTTTCGTGGCGGCGGCGCTGCAAAGTTAAGATATCCCTGATTTAAGTTCAGTCGTAGTTCAGTCACGAAACGACTGTCTCTTTAAGCAGGTAGCTTCTTCATCCAACGATAGTGGTGGTGAGTGATGGTGAGTGAATGCAAGTTGTACGTGTACAAGACACCTCGACCGATTAAACCAATTGGATGGCTGTCTGATATATTGGCAGTTAAAGAGGTAATTGCGAGCGGCGTTGCTGCCACATATTGAGTTGAGTGTCGTCTGAGTGGAAGATTGGACTGTTTCAGCTGCGCGAGCTGAGGCTAGGATCGAGCGTGTGATCCAATTATGATGTAACGCATGTTCTATCACAGGAACGATTGGCAGCGATGGGTGCTGTGTATAGAATTTCTACACCATTGTACTAGCCCCGTGTCGTAAGTCCTTCGTATAAGAGTTTAAAGGGCGAAAGGCGATGGCCCTCGAGGGAAGTAGAGAACACGTGCATAGCTACACACATGCACGCGCGCTTAAATACTAGTTCTAACACTGGTTCAAAATTTCGTGAAATTTATTAATTTTTATAATAATAAAACACAACAAAACTATTTATACCGTGCTTATATATTTGCGTTATCAGATTGTAAAAAAAAGAACAACATATTTTATATGTGATTGTGTTCACTTGGACAATTTTCTTCCGATAACAGATATGTTCGCTATAAGATCTCTTTAATGTCTCTTTGTATTCTCTTCTTTACGAAACTTTCTTTGTACGAGAAACTCTTGAAACTATCTAACATCTAGTATACTCGTTCCGTAACTAACGTTACTCTCAAATAGTCTTCGATCACTAAAAAATATAATAGGCTCTTTCGTAAAGGTTGGGGTCATGAAAAAATCTTGGGAGTCGCTGATATTCGATCGTTCGTGACAAGCGGCGCTTATCCACGATCTTTTTTCAAGGGAAGATCGCGCTCGCAAAGGTGAACTACTCGTCTCAAGACGCGACAATCGTCGCATCAAAGAACGTAGCTCCGCAGGTGGTACGTGTAGAAAGAATCCTCATAAAAATCTGATATCCCCGGTCCGCGCACTGGTCGAATACATCTTCAAAGAAAAGATAAGATGACAGAGCAACGCAGGTAACACGACGCAGTGCAGTTGAAATTGAATCCCACTTCCGAGGTGAAAAATTACAATCGTTGCTGACATGTCCAGCGGATAATAAAGTCTGCTCTCTCTCTCTCTCTCTCTTTCTTCTTTCTCATTGTTTCCGTAAGAACATGTCGGCGCATATTTGCGTATCTTCCGACAGCCAGCCTTTTCACCGTTAAAACGACGCTTCTAATTATTAATTTCGGCCTTTTAATATTAATTAGACTCGCACGGCGAAGCTAGACATACTCTCTCTCTCTCTCTCTCTCTCATCGTATGATAATAGAACAACGTGATTACACTCAGATTATAATTTTAATCGCCCGATTACCGCGCCGAGGGAGAAAGCACCGTCTCGCGTTTGATGCGCTGGTAGTGGTGCAGGTCTTGTGTACATTTCCCGACACACGTGATAATAAATGTGATACCATCGAATATTCAGAAAGCCGCACGTCTGCGCTGCAAAGATTCCGCGATGTTGCAATTTTAAGACTGCGAAGCGTCTCGTAAACTATACACGCTTCGTGCGGAACTTTATCTGCCCGTTATCTTTAGCTAAACTTCCCGTTTGCGTGCGCGCACCGTCTATCCGGATATTAATTTTACGTTGTGAGAAATGAAACGTTTCCATAAATGACACACAAGTTATTTTCTTTCTAGAAAGTATAACTCGTATATATACATATATATGTCGCAAGGATCATGAATATTCATTGTGCGTACATTAACTTTATTTCTGACGAGTTTTAAAATTATATACGAAGAAACAGATAAATACGTCGGCAATATAAATGGGATAGAAAATGTGGCAAACTTAAATGCAAAAGTTATACTTTCCTTTTTACAAGTTTGCATTTTTTCAAATCTTCCGACGAAATATAGAGTTCCTGTGTATATTTTTCTACATCATGTACACATGCAACTAGCAGCAAGTTCACACCCCGCCAAGTAATGTTTCCGCGAGAAGTTATCAGATTACTCCGAGTAAAATTTATGTCGCAATATCAGTTTTGAGGATTTTCTCATATTTTGCATAGAGCTAGACCGTAAGCCTGAGTAATATCATGAAATGAAATCTCCGTGAATGTTTCCCGTGCGCGGTGAAACTGATACGGTTGTACGTCTCTATACGTTCGCTCGCGTATGTGCGTATATACATGTGTGTGTGTGTGTGTGTGTGTGTGTGTGTGTGTATATATATATATATATAATATATATACACGTATATAATATTATATTAAAGCAAGACTCTGTATTCAGAGTTTCGCAGTTCTTAAATTTAAACAAGTTGCGATCCAACACGCGTTACAAATCAAAACTATTTCTATTATCACAGATGATAACGGTCATCGATTTTCTAAAGCTATACAAACAATTGATGAGAGTAACACTGCTTGTGGTTTTAACACGGTTTTATGTTATTGTGGTCACATATGAGAGCGCGGCTTTGAGCTGCAGCGTAAAGAATATACACGGGGAGCTAATGTCATTCGTAACATTATAAAACGCGACACACCGGGCAACTGGGGGAAAACTACACATACCGCTCGTAATACAATCCCGCGTAAATCCCGTGTCTCTTCTTCTTCTCACCGGCTGTATACCTACCAGTTTCGTGGTTTATTGCCATCCGGCATCGTGTTAAAAGGACACCAGCTGCGCGCGCGCGCGTACACGCGTGAGGGAGAAGAATGGCGCGCGTTTGTTCCGCGCCATGTAGAAATTGGAGTCGTGGCGATATCTCGATAAGAAGAGAGGTCCGATAACGCGCTTCGCTTTTTCTCTTCTCGTCGGGTCGTTTTGTCGCCGACAAAAATCCAAATTACTAGATATCTATTCCGGTCGTTGGTAAAATTCTCTCGATGGGCAAAAACTTTCAATTCTTTGGAGAACCGCGAAAGACACTTCGACACGACTTCTTCACTCAGAAACCTGAGCCGAGACGTTCCAGCGGAAAGAGTTCAGAACGAAAACGAAACACTAGGTCTGTTTTTCTTGTATACACTTTAGTGTAAAGTGTACACTTTAGCGTTCTTTTTGCCGGAAGTGACGTTGATTTACGTCATTACACGCTGTTTTTCTTGAAAGTGTATTACACTTTATTGACGCAATTTACATTGTTTTACACCTCCTTGAGAGGTAGTGTAAAACTAGTGTAACGTTACACTTTTTCACAGATGGGCACGCCCACTGTGAAAGAAAGCCGTGTATCGTGTGATAGTAGTATACTGCCCCTCCTTGTGACAAACATAACTCATAATAATCAATTAATACAGATCCCAGATATCTGAGGTCTTCTTGACTTATCAACTTTCAATAAAGACTTCTAGAATGGCGTATGGACTAACCTAATAAAAAGGTCCACTGAGCCAATATGCACCAATACCAATACCAATGAAGTGAGGTAATAGGTTGTATTGTATTTAAGTTTACATATATATAATAAAATATATGTTAAAATATATGTTAAATTCATTAATATGACATTCTTTAAATATAATATAAATTATAAATTCTTTAAATATAGTATTAAATTATATGTTAAATTAGTATTCAAAATTATTTTTTTTGTGTAGTAATTGGTTACGTTCAGAAAACACAACGGTTGAGAGATCATCACTTATGATAGGACTATTTTTCAAAACCTGCTACGGTTTCAAAAGTATGATCCAATTATAAGTGATTATCTCTCAACCGTTGTGCAACTGTTGAGTTGTCTGAACGCACCCATTATAAATTTCGTTACTTGCATTTTGGTAGACAGTTGCTGTTTTTATGATTCGTTTTTCCATTGCAAAGAAAACGTACTACACAAAAAAAAATAATTTTTAATACTAATTTAACATATAATTTACAAATATTGAATACTATATTTAAAGAATTTATAATTTATATTATATTTAAAGAATGTCATATTAATTATTTTAACATATATTTTATTATGTATATGTAAAATATCATCTTTCATAGATGAAGAAGGCTACATTACATGTCAAACTGACAGTATGTATACATTTGTAGTTTTCATATGTGTTTTATGTGGTTTATAGTATTATTATACGTATTAAATTATTATTGTTATTAATTATTAATTATATGTTCTTAATTATAGGTGGGCTAACTTTTAAAATACACTTAACAGAAATAGATCTTAATGGTCCACCCATCAAATGTACAATAGATAATGAAAAAAACTCCAAACAAACACCATGCACAAATGGCTGTAGTACACTTTCGTTACACTCTGGCGTTCTTCTTGAAAAGCGTACACTTTACGATGTTTCCCCCACTCCTAAAAAGTGTAATGTATTAAAAGTTTAAGATGTACACTTTACACTTTTTGTGTATGCAAGTAAAACAAACCTACTAAGTACTATTACTATTTTATAGCGTTCTCTTGTCGTTTCGTGACTCATGTACTTTTCTTCTATAGTTGAGACTGCGCCGTCGACTTCCCTGCGGCAGTGGGCAGTTCCCGTAACGCGTACATATGTACAACCTATTTTATCGCGGACGTCCGATTCATCGTGCGCTGTGCGGCATAATTTCGCAATAAAAATTTCCCGGTGCTGTTCATCGTCGCGAATATTGTCGACGGCACGCCGAATTGTTCGAGGGAGGAAGCAGTCCATGTTTTTCTAGCGTTATCTCTGTATGGTGATGCATTAGCTTCGAAATCACTTCCCGAGCGACTTTTACCCGGAACTACGACCGAGACAGCAAACCCGAGCATCACTCTCTTGCGCTTCGGCGAGATAAAATCGTGCGAAACGTGAGAAGAATCTCTCTCGCCCTCTCGCAACGCGACGTTTTCGAAGCGAAAATCCAATCTTTCTCGAGCTATTTCGGGGTCTATGCTCCGATAAGAAATGTCAGCTCTTGTTTCGCTTTCGCCGTTTTTTACCTGAAATCAAACTTCCCTTTTTATCTTCGAATTTCTCAGTATCGATAGTTCGCAAATTTCTTCGGAAATCTCTCTGTATCAAATATTTCAAATGTGTTCTCAATAAAAAACTGCGAGACGATTTTTTTTCAATTTATATATAACTGTTTAAAATTAATTGCTTTGAGTAAAAGCGTCATAGAAAAATCTCTAGATATCGTGTTTACAATGCGTTTTCTGTTCTTCGGCACTAAAAGAAAAGCAGTGAGATCCTGTCTCGTGTAGTACAAAGAACGAGTTTTACATTTCTTAACGAGTTTGTCGCAATCAAGTTTAATTTCGAGCTTCTTCTCGAGTGAAACTTGATCGGTGTGCAATCTTCACTTGATGCAATTACCTCCGCGCGCAAATCGCGCAAAGATAAATTGAAATAAAGATAGAAAACAAAATAAATAAAATTGTATATGATTTTAAATTATTTAAATTACACATTGATACTTTATTATTAAAGTAAATTGCGAGAAGTAACCAGATTTTTATTATTATTATTAAGATTAAAATTCAACATGAGTTATCGATTCTAACTCCTATCGTATGTAGATGTACGCGTTACATTCGAGAAAAATCTCCAGAGCGGTACTCGCGCGCGGTTATGTCGCCACCAATACGCACGCATCGATACTACAGCCACGTAAAAAAGTTCTCGGTGAGAAAAATATTGTACGTGTCTGGCGCTATCCGTGTGCCTGCGTACTGAAGCGATTGTGCGTCCCTTATTCCACTTCTTTATTGCGAGCGATCAGAATTGAATAATGCAGTGGACGCGAGCCGGCGGAAACGCTTCTGCATCGAGAAGCAAAAGCTCTGAACACCATCTTTCTGTATATATAGTCGAGAAGATATATATATGTATATTATATATACATGCATATACGAATATATCCATATGCACATATATATCTATGTAGCCGCCAGAACGTATGTATATAAAGACTAGAAACTCTGATATAAAAGGCGATACCAAAGGCGGAGATTTGTTCTCGGATGTAAGGTATGTGAAAGATGCATATTTCTCTTCTCTTGCAATCCAAAACGTAATATAAAAAGTTGAGTTTTATACAAAAATTAATAAATTATAATATACATTAAAATATACATTCTACGTCGGTAGAATAATAAATACGTAAAGTCGTAATTTTTATCGATGCGAAATTCGTTCGACATTTTTTCGCAGAGAAAGTTATAAGGCGATTAAAAAAAAAAAAAATAATCCAATGAAGTATATTACTGTCTCACGCGCGCGCGTGTGTATGTATGAGTGCATATATATGATTCTCTTACGCGAAACGAGCTTTCTCGAATACTTGCTCGCTGCGATGGTTATCGCGTAAGAGGTGCGATATACAGTATGCGTATTAGCGGTATATCCTTTAAAAATGGTTCTCGGCCTTTATGGATCCCATCAGATGGTAACGACCGTTCCAAGCTTTCAAGTCGAGGCACGTTCCACGACTGTCGCTTGCGACACACGGCGGCGATTCGGTGGTACGGCGCGAGAAATGATCGGTCGGATCGAGGAGGAAGAAGACGAAGCCTGGAAGAGATCCCTTTGTGTGTGGGTGTATGCGCGCGCACAGAGGCATTATTGCGAGACACGGATGAACGATATCCGTCTGGCGGCACAAGCAATGTGAAGCACGTGGAAAGAAGAAGAGAAGCACGACGACGACGACGACGACGATGACAACGACGACGATGCCAGCTGCGCGATTACGCAGCTTCCGACCTTCGCCGCGGGAACTTCTCGCACGCGAGCGAAACTTGTACGGGCGAGGAATTGAAAGGATGCGGTATCAAAGTAGAGTGAGAATGGATGTATCATCCTCATGACTTTTCGCGAACTTCGCCAACATTCGATCATCTTTGCTCTGCCCCCGTTTCCTTCGCACCTTCTCTCCTTGCTTTTTTCCTTTCTCGCTACCCCTGTCGGTGACGATGAACCGTCTGTCGCATCCCTAACAGTGTGAGACGACGTGAAATCGCGCTGGGGCCGAAGAAGAAAGCCGCGAACCGACGCGAAGATGAGGGGAAGAATATTACACCACGTGTGCCGGTAATAAGACCTTGCGCACGTGACGATAATGCAAAAATGTCCTCTCAGCTTTACCGTCCCTCTACCTACCCCTCCTTCGTTTCTCTTTTCTTTTTACCTTATTTTCTCTTGTTGTCTCTCTGTTCCTCGTACGGTTTCTAGTAGTCCAGATCGCTGAAGTTTTCTACGCTCAGGCGATAAACTTTCGTACATCTTTTGTAACGTTTCATTAAAGTGGATTGTCTTTTGGTTTTATTTGTCTGTTGTGGATTCGAACGTAGATAGAAACGAGCAGACAGAAAATCGTAAGTCTTACAGTGAATATTTTCAAAAGCATGTCGAAGTTATGCGTAAAACGTGAGCTAAGCACACGGTCAAAGAAAAAAAAAAAAACAATTTTTAAGACTTGGATAAATTCAAAAAGTTACGAGTTATTATTAAATTATTTACACTGGTTCGCATGAATAGGATGATCAATTCCTGTAACAAAATATATCATTATTTAATCCTCTAGGTTAATTTTCTATGCAGAAATTATATAATTATCCCGCGGAATATTCGATCGCGTACCTCTCGCGTAATTTGGTTGTATAAATACGGACGGATAGATTAAACGGTACACAATTTAATTTCAGATAATCAGATATACATGTAAGCTTCTACACAGTAAGCTCGTATTCTGCGCGCGTTCACTCTCTCGCAGTTATTCTTTTTCAAACATTATATTACAATTTGTGATTATTCCGTTTATTTTTAAAGACGGAAAAACATCTGACGAATACAATCCATGCAACAGTTTCCCGATAATTCTCCATTTAGCTGAATGTTTTTACGAATATATGTACATGTGATTTTCTAATATAAAATGACTGTTAATGTATGTATGTGTATCTACTTTTTTATGTAAAACCGCACGCGAACATGCAGTTTAATCATTTTTTGTTATTCCGAATTTTAAGAGTCAGAACGTGAATTTGGAAACACAATTATATATTTTGTATAATTTAACAAAACAGTTCTTTAAATCAGAATTTCTTTGGCAAAAATTCAGAGTTTACGACGCCGAGACTTATGTATGTAGCTTGCAAATGCAAGGCCTTCAAATTCAGCACCGCGAGAGAAACGCCTGTAAACATCTCTTCCGCTAGAACACAATCGCCCGCGTTGACGAAATCGGCAACGTTGTCATTCAAGCGTTACCCTCGGCGAGCAGGAACGAAGAAAAGTGGAAAATAAAGCGTACCATTTGATATTTTTAGCCGACCCACAACTGCGACGTCGTCTGCCCGTCGTTTCGTTCTCATCCACCCCAACACACCCTCTCTCCGACTTTTTGTCCTTGTGCCGTGTCTTTTCGCTCCACAGAGGCGGGACTCAATTTCATCTTAGCTGAGGGAAAGAGTAAAGGAAAAAGAGTAAGAGAAAGAGAGAGAGAGCGCGCGCGCTAGGTCGCACGGCGTAATGAAGAAAAATCTTAGAAGGATATTGCAGATAGCGGCGGGGGTTGAAACATTTCCACATACGTAGACGTAACGACTTTCGGGTTGGACGGGCGACTGGGGAAAGGGTCGAAGGGCAGCGAGCCGTGTCTCGCTGTGGCGCGTCATTATTTTGAGTGCGACACGCCTGTAGAAATGAGACGCGCGGCGCCGAGACAACGATCCGAAAGAGAAAGAAATGGAAAAGACGTTCCGAAGGCTGTGGTCCATTCTCTCATGATGATGATAACGTCGCGTTAAAGCGCCATTGGCGCAGTCGCAAATTCGATGTGGTTTGTTCCCGCCATTTACGAACCATGACAAACATCGTGGATCATTACCCCATCGCGTAACATTGATGCGGAATGATTTTTCATCGACTGCGTTCGATGATGTAAGAAAGATAGCGAAGAAAGGAACACGAGCGCAAATGGAGCGCAATTTGAATTTGCCTTCCGCTGTATAGTTGAAAATAAATGTGTCGGGAAAATATTATCTTCAGACTGGTCAATATGGTGTGTCGATCGTTAGGTGTCGACATAGACGCAAACGTGGTTGTTCACGTACACAAACAAGTAATGCAACAAAATAAAAGTGTCATTGTGCAACAGCTCATAAACTTAAATGGAAATGACAGTAGGTAGAGATTCTCAAATCGAGTAATATTTGAGAAAATTCCAAGAGTTAATTAATTTCCTGCCTGTAATTGTTTTTTTTTTTTTTTTTTTATACAAACTACATATATTCTTTAAAACTTTAGAGATTTAATTTTGAAAAATTCCCATACAAGTGATTATTATGTCAACGGTTGTGTTATCTAATCAAAAAGATAATCGTTATCGCCTGTTTATGGAATACAGATTGTGCTTGCATATCTATCATGTTTCGACTAAACACATGCCTTTTTCTCCCCGTTCCCGACTGTATCTCGCCGAGAGTAAGATTTATGGCGCCCGCGAACTCCGTTCGATTTGTTGCAGATCTATTCGCGGATGAGACTTTATACACGAGAACGTGTACTTTACGGCTTCCCTGAAACTTATCCCGGATGGCGCGATATAAGCTTCTTCTATCCGGGTGCGGAATTTCGCGGAGATCGGGGGAGAGCAAAATAATGAACGACGTTTTGCAGTCGGGTGGGATTCGCAGCTAAAATATTTTCAGGAGAACGGAAGAGAGGGCGAGAGAGAAAGACGCGCGCGTGTTGCGTCGTTCCGACTCCACTCGAGTTATTAATGCCGTTATGAATGTTGAATAGCGTCGTGAAACGTTAAGTATATACACAATTCCGACGTGGGCGAATTGTCTTAGAGCGTTATCCGTGAAAAGGACGGTGAAATTAGATTTTAATAATAAGTGAAGCGAATAACAATATTCTCGACTGATATATTTCGTCGGATAACGCAGAGAAGACGGTTGTTCATTTATAGAACATAACTGATATTTTTATTTTACCTTTAACTTATGCTACTCTGTTTTCTTTTCTGTTTAATTGGCGCGCTTTCCGATTATCGGTTATGGATTTTTAAACTTAATTTGACAATTCCAATGGTAAAATTATAATTATACATATATGTAGACAAAGAATTTATATGTACATGTTATATACATATAACATATACATATAAATTCTTCTAAATTCAGCTCTGAGCAAAATTACGATTACTAAACTTTGTTACTGATTCTGAAAAATGAAATAAGCGATTTCGAGATACCGTCCGAGAGATACGCAATTTGCTCACGCATTCAGTTCAAAGTAATATGAGGTGCACGGCTGGATGTGCGAGAGAATCTCCGGGCGAGGGCATTGGCGCTTCTCCTGAGCGGAAGCACTATTTCAACGTAATTGTCGTTTCATCGTTCCCTCTCGTCCGTGCAGTATCGTATCTAAGCCGCGGACGTGCTGGAGATTCCGCCTTCGCGTGTACATACACATGAAATACACAAGCGCGCAATATTAATGCCTAGTTATGTCTGCCGTCCCGGTTAGACACACCTAACCAGTGGTCAAATTAACTCTAAGCTCGGAACTGCTACGCGGTTCGTCAATTTCGCCGGAAAATGATCGAGCGGTAGCTCTCTTTTCTCTCTTCACCCTTTATTTTCCATCTCTCTCTTTCTCCGTGCAATACATCTATCTACATCCGGCGTTTGTCACTTCCCCCCTTAATAAGTCAGACCTAATTCCTGACGGGTTACACTTCCGTGTTCTATATGAACTTGGGTACTCCTTCACACTCAACGTTTTATCAACTATTACGCATGCGAATAATAGTCCGTTTCACATACTTCTGTATAAGTGAAAATAAAATTTAAAAATCAGCGTTTTTGTAATATCATCGAGATAATATGTATATTTAGAATCGGAAACAATGTATTATTTATATTCAACTGTATTGATAATAATAATTGTTAGAAAAGTAAATGTGCAACATTTACAATTCAAATATTACGGCAAGCTGTCACATTCGTTAGTAAATAAACTGCATAAAATTTATATCCGACATCAACAATCCTCTGAAATCTCGTTTTTCAAATTGCCTCGTGAAAATGATCGGAATCGAAATTTTCTTACGGTACGCGCAACGCGGCACCACCTTAATCGATTCAAAAGCGGGACGGGGGCGGCACATCGCACTGCCGCTCCTAAAAGATATTCCGCAGGGCAGGTCGGCCGGACACGGCGATACAAATCGATCGCCACCGTGGCGTACAAACGACACCGACGGCGATATCGACAAATTGGTGGGCCGGGCGTGGATATATTCCGTAGAGTTTGTTAGTCCCTCGCGCCCAATCTGTCACGCATCGCCGAGAACGTTTCTCTGTGCGTGTGTATGTGTGTGTGTTGGAATAGAGTATACAACTCTTCAAGGTTTTATGTATGTATGTATTCTCATCTTCTCCTCACTTCACCTCGTATGTACCCTTTTTCTGTTACTTCTATCTACACAATACCCACTTATTCTATCCTCGACCCTTTCTTCTTTCTCGGTATCTTCTGTATAGACTGGATGCCGTGTTTATTTCGAGTTAAGTTCGAAGAACATAACACCGAGACGAAGGACAAGCAGGAGAGAAGCACAGGAAGTTCGAGTAGAAAAACAAGGAAAAATGAAAGGCTTTCTTCCTCCCACTGAATAAGGAAGTTCCGCTTCTCTCCCTTGGCGCGTGAAGAGGGTAGGATGTAAGATGGGAACCATCGAGAGACGTAGGCGCTAAATCGAAAAGGGAGAACCCAACGATAGACGAAAACACGCGGAAGGAAGGAAAAGTATCCAATAGTAAGCGGGGATAAACGGGGACTTTGTGTCTTGTATCTTTGTGTTCCCTTTAATTAAACCGAGCTAACTTCCTGAATTGTCACTTGCAAAGAATAGTGTCTAGCAAAAGTTAATTGGAGCTAATCCGATTGTGCGTCAGTAATTGATTTATTGCGAACGTTTGCAGGAATATTAAGAACATTAGACCGCCCTCCTCTCTTTGTCCTTACGGGTTTCAATCCCGGGACTGTTTTTGCAATGTTATTTGTCTCTACGCGAGAGTGTGATCTATCCATTTCTTAGCTTTAACTTCTACAACCGACTTATTTGGTTTTGTTGTTCCAAGCAGATCTTTTATAGTGTAATATATTATAGCGCATTTTTTTGTATAATTCTTTTGAGGCACTTGACAAATACTAGTATCCGATTGCAGTTTATTTCCACATTTATAGTACACGTAAAAATTTACATTAAAATAAAGCTTCAAAGACTTAAGTACACATCAAAGAAAAACAACGCGCACAATTTACGGTCGGAGATTGGATAATGATCTCAATTTGCGCTGCACAACGATGCACGGTAGATTAGCCAAGTGTGTGTCTAATTACAATCTTGATGAAGATCTTTTCTTGCGATTAAAACCGACATACAGTAGTACCGTCCATCGCGCCGTCGATTTTCATAGGACGAGAGACTGAGAAAGAAAGAGAGAGAGAGAGAGAGAGAAAGAGAGAGCACGAAAAGAGCAAGACGAGACGATTGTGAACGGATAGCGAAAAAGTCCGGGTGGCGCGCGAGAAGGCTCCCTAATTAAGTCTGCGAGATGTCTCGGTGAGATCTCACTGATGAAGACGTTTGTCCGACGCGTTTCGGGCGGCGAAACTTTCAGCTGATTTCACGGAAAAGAAAACGAACGAGCGACCCGGGGGCGAACAAGCGCGTCATCGCACACGCCATTTACGTTTTCGTTTTTCCGTCTACACGACAATTTTCCTACCATATTTGCGAATATTCTCCCGGAAAGACGAGAGAGAAAACGAAAGGACAGAAATAAGAAGGGGAGGGAGAGAGAGAAAGAGTTCGAAATTTATCTCGCTTTATGTCGCAAAAGTTTACGCATCGAAACATGATGAAAATATATCAAAGATTGCTCGAAAAACTAAAATGTTTTGTCCGTGATCATACTTTATCGTTTTATTCTACACGTACGCTATAACTGCACTATATATTTGAATATATGTCACAACTAAATCTCTCATTGAGGAGTCTGACGATAAAAACTAGAGGCGAAAAAGTAGAGAATCCGAATATATTACTATAAAAGAGACGAAAAAAGCCGATATAGAGATTCGTGAAAACATACCATTAATCGTCCATTAAATCAATAAATGTCAGAAAGCCATTTATGTATCGAGAGTTTTAATTGTATAAAAAGCGCTCTCTTTGTTACTCATACATACATGTAATAAATCTCGAGGACTGTGAAAATATTCGCGTTCGAAAGAAGAAAACGTACGCATCTCGAGTTGTAACGAGTGACGCGGCAAAGGAAACGGTTCACCGTATAGAAAGACAAGTCAACTGCTGCACCTCGGTAGATAACAAGAAGACACGCCGATCATTCGTAAAGCTGTCAGTCGAGCGATATATCAGTATTCTTTTTACTCGTTACTGTGACGCACCCTTCTTTAGCCACTCGAGCACCCGACGACAACGACTGTGCTAGGGCAAGGAGAAAGCTCGGTGACATTCCCCGGTGCAAGTATATATATATATACACACACACACACACATACACACAGGGTGTTCGGTAATTGATGATACAAAAAATATTGACTTGTCCCAGACTGTATCTATTTGTAAGAATATAGTCCTTTTCTCGAGAAAAGATTTATCAATTGTCACTTGTGTTTAGGATTTTATCGGTTCTACAACAATTCTCCCAAAAAACTGCAATAACAATAGTTTTGTTTTATATACATGTAATAGTTTTTATAAATCGATAGCGAATAATAAATATGTAAAACAAAAAAACAATTGGCGCGGTTTGCTGAAAAAACAGTTACTGTCCTTACAAATGAATCTACGACGTAGCATTACTCGTTTTTCGGCTGTCCCGTCGATCATCGGTGTGTATGCTCAGGTGACATATAAGGTGGGCGCTACGATGGGTTTCTGTACGGTCGTTAGGTAGCGAACATTCATCATCGTATTGTTATCGTTAGCCATGGCCTTCGCAGTTATTCGAGCCGCACGCCCTTCGAAGATCATAATGCAACGACCAGATGCAGCGACGTGGCGTGCGACAGACGTGCTTCGTTAAGTTCCCTTTTTTTTGTGCACAAGCCGATACACAAGCTGACAGTATCTCTCCCCTTTCCCTCCGTTCTTTTTTCTCGCGTCGCTCTGCCCCACAATTGTCTGCGGGCTAAAAGGAATACCTCCCCGCGAAAAAACACGTTTGCGTTTATGGCGGCAACGAGTAGCGCGAACCAAGCCTACCCTATATAGGGTCATCGAACCAACGTGTCACGATCGACCCTTCGATCGAAGGGTCTTCTTCCTGGTTTCAAAAAGGCGAGGTAGAGATTTGACGAAAAATAGGACGCTGACGTTAATTCTTCAAGGCACTGAACTGAATGCACGCAATGACCCTTAAAAATAGCGCTCGGATAAATATAATAAATCCGGCTCGCCGTATTTTTTGCACTCTCTCTCTTTCTCTCTCTCTCTCTCTCTCTCGTCGTTCTATTTGCACACTTGAGGCATATGGTTGGCACGTAAAGAGCGGCTTTGATGACGGTAAGAGGCTTTGAAGACCTTAATGCTGCACTCAATGGCGCTCAGCAAAACGCTACGTCGTGTACACGAAATTTGTGAATAACATTTGCAGGTGGTTGTGTATCGTGTCTTCTCTTCGCCTCTATGACTCCTCAATAATTCACTCGTCTGGACTTTCCTTCAAGGATCTCAAGCCGAACAAGAATCCTGTTGCCGTCGACGAACTCGAACCCATTTACGCCGTGTTACGTATGCAACCTGTTCGGGACTAATTAAACTTGTCGAAAGAGTTATGTAGAAGCTTCTTTTCCGAAGGGGATACAACAGAACGCGGAGAGATAACACGGAAAAGAAAGGCGACGCATAGCGATGACACAGCGCGTTGAGGGAAAAGCGTCGTGCTTCGTTGCGACGACAAGGCGAGAAAGGGAATGAAGGAGAGATGGTTGAGTCTCGAACGATTCAAAAGAAACTTTCTTACTTTCAGAGAAAATAAATATTTGACCTGCAGGAGAGAGCGCAGAATATATATATATATATATATATATATATATATATATATATATATATATACGATGCACAGGTAGTGCCGACGCGAAGACCTTTGTTGAATAGTTCCTTCCATTCTTAACGAGCACACGACCGACCACATATACCGCGTTTGCGCTTTGGGATACACCGGTGTCGTTATAACGTGGTCCCGGCAATTAATTCGACTCCCGCGACACACACACACATACACACACATTAGGTTTAACCTTTTGGAAAAAGAACTCGCGTAGCGCGAACGTAATGCCGTGGATTTTCTGCAATCTCCAGTCACCGCGAGTCCCCGTGGAAATAGAAGCTCGGGTAGCTCGGGCAGCTTGTATATACACATCGGGTACTATACGGTGTAGAGACGGCAAAATAAGGACAAATATAAACAGGAGGGTGCGTGGAAACAGATTCCGCTGAGAATGCGGAACGAATTTCGCGGAGATTGGAAGTATGTATCTCGTTTGTGGGCGGTGTATAAGAACGTTCCCTATTTCTAAATATATATATATACATGTGTATGTATTTTTATATATTTATACGTATTGTTTTTTTGCAACAATTGTGAAGTTCTATCCGTTCAAAATTATTTGATCAAAAACTTAGAAGCATTAATTTTTCAAAAATCTTTCGCGAGTTGATCGATGTTTATTTTAGCGATGCACAGTATTAATTAATTGTTGTTAAAATTTAAGTAATATTAAATATCGATAAATTCACGAGTTTCGATTTTATACGTCTCTGTCAGAAAAGAAATTCTAAAATATTTTTCTGTTAAGAATAACTCTTTTAACACAAATTTTGGTTTTCTTTTTTACAATAGAAAATTGTTGGTTTTGGATGTCTCAGAATATTTGTCAGTTTTACAAAAATTAGTTATTAGTTAAGAAACTCGATACATATATTTTTTAGGATGTATTACAAGATTATGTATTTCGTGAAAATATTTAGATGTGTTCTCGATCTCTTCGTCGCAACTTCGTCGATGTTTTTCGTAAGATGTATACCGATTTCCCAACTGGGCTTTAAGTATGTCGACCAACGCGGGGTTTCCTAAGTCCTGGGACTGATCGACCTAGTTCGAAAAGTTATATTTGCAGGTAGCACTACACCCTCTTATCTGTGTAACGATATTTTTTCAACAAACAAAAAAAAAGATTTGATTTTCTCTCATTCGATGTTATAATCAGTATAGCGAACACAAATCTCACTACTTATCGGTCGTTACAGATAAATTACGATGTAATTTCTGCTGTTTTCCAACTCGAGTAGTATCGGGTTCAGCACCTTTGTAGTAGCTCTCGCTAAAATTCTGAACTTGATAAACTTTCGCGTTAATATATATGACTATATTAGTTTTTCATTAAGGTTGTTTCACGAAGCGCGAAACACCAAATTCAACACACTCTTCTCTCTCTTTCTCTCCCTCTCTCTTCTCTTTTGCAACTAATTTTCATTAGGAAAATATATTTCTGAAGTATTCAATTACGAGCGCGTTGCCGCGCTCTACATAATTATGAAATGTTATCCCATCTCGAAACTGGTTCACAGTTAGCGTTGAATTTTGCGTCATTGCGATTACAACGATGGAGTCGAGCGAAGGTGCGCTACACCAAGCGAAGATATTATCACGCATACGTCATCATCTTTCTCCAGGCACGCGATGGTGCGCACGTACGTCCTAGAAGCATTTGCGCTCGTATCTATGAAAGGCAAAGTGTACTGACCTCAATGCTTTGCACATGTGCATTGTGCCGCATGTGCACATATTCCGTTATGTTTCATTGGACAAAAGTACCTATTTCTCTCTTTCTCTCTCTCTCTCACGTAGACGTTTTCTCGTTTATATTACATATTTTCTTTTACGATTTCGACGATTGTGATTCACCCTCAAATCCGAGAAACAAAAAGCTCACCAATAAAGTCTGAGATTTTTCCTGATTTGCGTATCGAATGTTTAAAAGTTGAAAATTGATGGTCTTTCGATTATTTCTCGTGTAAATACAATTGTTTTAAAACGTCGTGTGTCAACAATTGTTTTATATATGTATATGTCACACATATGTGCCATACTGACTTACATTCCATATGTACGTTATCAGTTCACAAAAAATCTCTCCGATTTTAATTGTTCATTTGATAGTAATACGATTGTTGACTAGTTCCAAGTTTCTTCATTCCGAAACCACACATCAATTCTCACAGACTGCGCTCGTGATAACGCTGTACGCAGGATCTTCTCGGGAGTTTCCGCCGAACTCTCGAGAATCGAATGGAACGGTCGCTGTCAATCTTGGGTGGATTTTGGCGTCTGGCTGTCGTCAATACCCCACGGGCGATCGTGTGCGTGCAAGAGCGGCGCCACATCGATGTACACAACGGCGCGGCAGTTTCTATGGGATCTAATCGACGAAGTTGTAATTACTTCGTCGAGAAGCAAGCAAGGAGGAAAGAGAGAAAGAGAAAGAGAAAGAGAGAGAGAGAGAAAGAGAGAGAGAGAGAGAGAGAGAGTGAGAGAGAGAGAGCGAGACACAAGGACTCGATCGAGTTTTATTTTATCGGGAGTGATGGAGATATCGACAGATGTAATACCACCCTCTCAGACTGTCTCACCATCGCTCGCTTTTCTCCGGTTCTCTCTTTCGTGGTCTCTTCGTCTTCTCCACCTCAGCCGAACCACCCGGCAAACGATCTCTACGAGCGTGATTACCGAACACCTTGGAAATCCATTACTTTATATAAGTTTTTCCTTAAAGGGTTCGCCACCGTTGCCGATTCCTTAGAAACTTCTCTCTAGCGGAATCCTTCTCTGGAGACGGTCGAGCTTTTATTCGTGCGTCCTCGAGGGTGTTATCTGCTCGAATACCTCTCTATGCTTTAGTTCTCTCGATCTTTGCGAGGACATCGCCCTGCGCCGTTGCCGTTATTCGGCCCTTTGCAATGTGATGAGCTTTTCCTCGCGTAAATAGTTTGCAGGTTTGTCGATCATTGATAGATTATGTCTAATTCTACGCGTTAAATGTTTTGTATGTTTTGTAAACGTAAACTTGTCAGCGTAATAACAAAATGTTATTAGTACAAAATCAGTTTATTATATCGTGGCCGCGCGATATTCAAAGCGGGGAAAAAGTATAGTTGGGAACAGAGAACAGAATAAAGAAGAAAAATGGAGCAAAATGCTTATGCGAGACCAATTAATTATCGAGCAACTCCCTTCGTTCCTTTCTGCTGCCGAAATTCTATTCAGCACCTTTGGGGTGTTCTCTTTCTCTCTCTTTCTCTGTCCCGCTTTTCTTCCCTCGACATATGATATGTACGGCCTCGAAGTAAAATCGATATTTAAGTAGAGGGATTTTCCGCCTTTCTCGGATCTTATTTACGAGCGATGCCCCAGTCGTAGTGCCCGCACGAAATTTCGTACAGAAAACGCCTTCTAATGATCATATTATGCTCGTTCCACGAACGAGTTCACATGATCGTTTTGCATCTTCTAGAAAGCACGTCGTTCCTCTTTTTCTTTTCCTCCCGAGAGAGAGAGAGAGAGAGAGAGAGAGAGAGAGAGAGAGAGAGAGAAAGAGAGAGAGAGAAAGAGAGAGAGAGAAAGAAAGAGAGAATGACACAGAAGAAGAATTTTCTACCTAGTGGAAATTATACGCTTCACAGTTACCTAGTTCGCATGCAAATTAATTTATTTCTTCTTGTCCGAATAAAGTAATATCCTCACCGGAGGCGTAACGATCAGCTGTAACTCTAATTGCTGTTTAATCAGATTTCGTCCGGATGTTCGTAATAAATTCTGTAAGACACACACATGTAATGCAATAAGCTTAATTTATTATTATACGCATTTATTCATTCCAGTCCGAGAAAAATAATTTCTCAACGATGACAAAGTCGCGTGACGGGATGTAATATGGCCTAACGTATGTAACACGCACATTCAGCTCAACTTTCAAAAGATCGTACGAGCGCTCCTCCATAATTGGCTTAATTTTTCTTGATCACTTTAATTGCGCTCCACAGCTCAACAATGGAAGACTACTTTTGACTTGATTGATATGAAGGATTCACGGCGTTCGTTCGCCGTTTTAACTCAAAGTTTGATTTTGAAATTAAACATTTTGTCATTCGGAACGAACAAAGTTTGACGTTTAATCTTCACTAGACCGAATATTCCGAATGTTTAATCTCCAAAAGGGCAGTTTAAAGTATATAAAGAGTCTATCTTGTGCGTAAAATTAAATTAATAGAAATTTTCCACCGCAATCGTTTAAAAGCAATATTTTTATTTGTACGTATTATTTAATCTTTCACGTATTTGTTTGTTACAATAATAAAATCGGCTGTTTAAAAATAAATCACATTATTTGTTTAGTATCTTTTTCTAAAGAAATATTTGCTGTTGCATCAAGGAGAATAAATGACAATAACCTCCCGTGAGCAATATTCTAATGGCATTACAACTACGCAAGACAGCGTAATTTCGAGAGCCGTACGGAGAAATTACATCGCGTATGTAGAAGCGCTTTGTAACAAGTTCTTCGCAATTCTCGTTAATGTCATTGCACTTTTCACAATGACTCCACTTTAGATTGCGCGAGTGTATGTATGTATACGAGCCATATTGTCGAGCGGCCACCCCATACACTCCTTGCCCGCTTTCTGCCTGGCATTGTACTTGTTACTGCATCCGACGTACATTCGGTTTTGCAGGACACTTCTATCTTTGTTCTATCTGCGTTATACGAAACGCGCCAATGATGCGCGATGTCGCGAACTTGTAATGAATTTTCAATTGTGCTTTACGAGCCTACCGATATGACAGTTCGCACCGGTTGTGCTATTGTTGGCTGATTGACTTTATCACGGCCGGCCAGATGTTAACCACCTCCCACACCCTTGCACACTTCGAAACGGGGCATTTATCTACAAGTGAATGAAGAAGATGTCTATTGTACACATTGCAAAGTTTTGAATGTCCATTTCAAATTCTGTTTTTTCTTTCACATATCTGCGAAATGATCTTGTCGCGGTATTCGCGACGTGTCATCAATTAAAAGCGCGTAAGATCGAAACGCACGTAAAATTGAACGCGTTTCGTTGAAAATAGATAAGCGCTTCGTAGTCTCGGAAGCGAAACACAATCGCTGTGTATCGGCAGTGTATGACGAGATAGTTGCTCCGGAATTTCATCACACATATTTGCAATCCACAGACAATGCGCCGCTCATATTGGACTCTGAGACACAAATACGTACGACAGTTCAGCTACACAGAGGCTGTAAAGCGAGATCAAATGAAATGGCAATACGCCCGTCTCCGCGAAGAAAGTTTTATATAATTTATTTCATTGTGCACACACACACACGTGTGCGCACGCGCACATATTCTCTTACATAATAGCAGCACGAGGTATAAAAGACACAGTATATTTTTTTTGTACGTGAGAGATAGTGGCTGCGTATAATAATTGATCAACATTATTTAGCAGCAGGATATTTCACATTTGCGTGTTAGAATTAAAACAATTTTGCAGCACATATATAAATAATATTATTATCTAATTTTGCGTGTATCAAAAGTTCGTGTAGAATATTTTATATCTCAGATATATAGTTTTTGCGTACTCTAATCCGTGATTACGTTCCGACTAAATACAATATTGTTGAGTACTGCGCATTAACCGATGATGCAAAAATTAATGTAAAAAAAAAAAATCCGATACACACATTTGCGACAGGTGTAACAGTCGGCTAGTAAGCTGAAACGAACGATATTGTATGCAAAGTGCAACACAACAATTGTGGTGACTGTAAGTGAACACATCGGCGAGCGATGCTACACGCAGATCGTCTTAAGTCGTAACACGTTTCTCGCCGCTGCTGCGGCGATTTCGAGATTGGCCCGCTACCGTAATCTCGCAGTTTATAGCGGGGTTAACGTTATTAACGTCTCGCGGGACGACGACACGATCTGGGGCGTCCGCAATCTGCGGATCCCTTTCAACCGGGATCGTGTAGTCGGCGCTTTTATCCGCCGCTATGATCTACTTATTCTGTTTCATACATACTGGATAAACTCCACTGTTACAGGCTGCGCACCGCAGTCGTTTATCACTACTCCCGGCTTCCGCGTTTCAGACAACGTTTTCACAGAGAACATACCGAAACGCTTAACACCGTAAAATACGAAAACGGAGATTACGTCTAAACATTGCTACGCACACAGACACGATATATCAAGAGTGCGCTTAATTACATAAGTGCGCGTCTTTAATCACGTGAGAAAAACATTCTATTTCTTTTGTAGTTTGCACAAAAATTCAAAGTTTTTTTTTATAGATTGCACACATACGAGTATTGCATATACACTTTACTCAAATTTTAAATCTTCATTTTTTGACGAATAAACTTTTCTTTTCAAAAGCGTTGGGAGTAATTTCAACACATCAAGATCGTTATTAATATTTTAAATAAACCGTTGCCCAACCACACGTATCAAATCGACTCTGAATTTCTTTGAATTTATCACGCTCGACCTGATTTCTATCATCGAACAACATTTTCACGGTTTCAAAGACGTTAGCGACCTAACGTCATTATCATTCCGCGAAGCGACTCCTGAGACGCGCGCGCGCGCGCGCAACCAACCTCTTTCATCTAAAATTCTAGCTACCCGACGTTTATCCAGCACATTATCTATTTATACCGATGCGCGCGGACTCCCTCTCCCTTTTCCGTCGCCTTTTCCCGCTACACCGTCTCTTCGTTGCAAGATGAGAGCGGGATTTCAAAAGCGCGAGCAGCAGCAGCGCGCGGTTTACACCCCGCCACAGCGAGGAAATTTTCGAGCCACGTTTCCTGTCATTGGGAAACGTCGTGCCGGCGAAAGGCCTGCATTAATCATGAGCCTCGAATCCGGCCGCCGCCGCGCGGCGAACCGAGCACGCCCAAAAAGCAATTCCTAGTCGTTTATTATCCTTTGTAACGAGAAACGCTCGAAAGTCCCCTCCGCGAGAAGATTTTCGATACGGCATCATATCGCGATATTGTCCCATGTGTGGTCGTGCGGTATAGCGCATACGTTATGCGGATATATATTTTAAAGAGAAATTTGAGAGATTTTGTCATACACGAAACGTCGCTCGCGCGCGACACTTAAAATAGAACGTCGTAGAGAGAATTTTCACAGAAGCGATTCCTCAATGTGTGCGGACGTGCGATGTTTCTTGTATAAATAACATACTTCTCGTCGCGTAAATGGTGTCTCACATGAATGCTTTTAGTAAATATTCTCGCGTTGTTACCCTCAACTCATTATTCAACGGGCGACGGATGTTAAAATTCCAGTTGCCGAACTCTCGAGTTTTGTTTTATTGCCGTAATATGCGGCGTTGTAAAAATTGATTGCGCGGCCACATGCACAAGATTTATCAAACAGCTAAACGTAAGAAGTTGCACAAACCACCGTACGTATGTACGATCAAGAGTTTCCGGTAAAAATGCGAACCAGTACAGAATCGTCGAAGTTTACGGAAGTAGGAATTTGATGAAGAGCTCGTTTCGTTTACGTTTGCTTGTTCGCCGCGCGATTCCTTCCTGCGCGTCCGTCGCTCTTTTCGCTCTCTGCCGTCTGTACTTTCAACCCCCACCGATATTGATCGGCCCCGATGTGGCGGTACTGTACGCGGTCGTTACTTTGTACCCATGTAGAGAGAAAGAGAGAGAGAGAGAGAGAGAGAGATGCGGCGTAGCGACGAAATTGTAATTTAATATACACGATAAAACATTATCTTTTTAATGTGTAACTTTATTGAAAAATAGCTCTCTCGTTTAAAAGTTAGTGTAGAACTTCTACTATTTGTATAAAAAAATAAATTAAAACTTTTTCTGATTTAAAACTGCCGTAGCAAAATGTATTGTATTTTAATTGTATCACATTTTATTCTCCGTATTATTCTTTTCGTAAAAAAAAAGTCAAATTGCAGAATGTGAAATGTGTGTAAAAAGCGCGAAACAAGTGGCAATTCTGATTTGCCGATATGCACTGGTGTATATTAGCATAAGTGCAAAGTACTCTGGACTATAAGTAACTTCGTAACAACGTGACTGGATATAAAATGGAGTAGCTCTAACCAGAGTTACGTTAGATGTATCAGATGTTCTATCATCATCGCAGTATATATTTTTAATGGCAGTTTTCCTTGTGAAGTTTGATGAGTTTATCAGACAAGTTATAGAAACATTTATTTTATATATATATAAAATAAATGTTTTTATTTATTTATATTTATATCAACGCGTACATAATATTGAGACAGTAAACATTTTACACGTTACTAACGTTAGCTGAAAATAATAGAATTAACAATTGAAAAAAAACACACACTGTAGCGCAATATGTTATCAGAAATACGTCAGTTTTTTCTTTCGCTTTAGTAACGTAATGACGCGTATTTTTCAAGTGCCACGGTACTTGGTCGCATCTTCCATTTCGGAGAGAGCATGGCGAGCTTCGATTCAATTTCAGCGTTCCAGACTGTGGACAGGCGGAGAATCCGGAAATGTGCAGGGAGAGAGGGATTTAGTGGAAGGGAACGAAATGTAAGAGGTTAATTGGAACAGATAACTGCGTCTGCGTGTGTCGATGTGCTTCTCTTCCGCCTCTTTTTCTCTTTTTCTCTTTCTCGTCCTTCTTTATCGCGTCCCTTCGGTTCTACCTATACAGCCTCTCGTCTCTCCTTTACCAGCCCTCAGTCACATTTTATCCGAGACTCTTCGTTTCTTTTTCATCTCCTGTCGCGCAGTTCGTCCTAACCGAATCCGGGCAGTTACTTCTTTACGTGCGCTGTAAGCGTTTTCTTCCGCTCGCCCGTGGTTACTTGTCATTAACGGCTCCTATCTTGAGGCTGTATCGTCGCTGAGAATGCATAGACGCACGTATTTATTTACATTAGGATACGTAATGCCAAAGTATACACGGATGTCGACCTCGCAAACGCTGAGATAAAGATAGATTTACGAAGAAGATCTACGAGAGGAAGATAGGTTGAGATAAGAGCAATAAGAGATGCAGCATGTCTTCTTCGCGATGGAGAAGACATGCAGATAATATTCAAATCTAATCGGTCTATCACTTATCGCAACAATATGCCAATTTGATTGCTTTTTATATTGCTAGGTTTTATTCAGTCCACACTGAATGTTACAGCCGTCCAAATAAAATTAGAACTAAAAAATACTGTCTTAGATATTTTCCTAACGGCTAATTATGGAAACGAAAGAAATCACGTCGTCTGGACCGAGACACTTCTAGAAGCAGCAAAAGGCGCGCGGAGCTGTTGAGTTAAAGCGTATATCGTCGGTGGTTTAGAACGTCGCAGACTCGACCGGTCGTTGCGAGGCGATGAATTACTTATAACCACCTTGATCTCGCGCGCGCGCGCGTTATACGCCCGCGCCCGTCTCCGCTCGTACTCTTTTATCTTCTCAGTCTGGTTACCGCTGCGCCTGTGTATCTTGAGAACTGTGCGTCTGCGGGGTATATAAATATCGCGCATTCATAAGCAGCCGGTGACGGTTACTCATCGCGGGATCACACGCACACACACATACACACTAATGATCGTCGATTTTTCTTTCATGCTTTGCTCAATGACTGAACTCCTCATTTTTCCGAGTTAAAATTGTCACTTTAAATTGCTTGAATATTTATATGTGCCGTATGTTTTTTCAGTTAGCTCACCAAATTTCTATCAGAATTTGTTATTTGATATTTTTAAACAATACAGATATGGTCTAAGTCTTGAAAGCATTAAGAACCGGAGCGTTTTATTGCGTAGAGTAAAAGTTGAGCACCCATCGGCGATGCGTGGTCATCGCAGTGTCAATGTTTGATGTTTTCGATGAATGATGGATTACACATGAACAGGATGGCGGTCTTTGTGACGAAGGGGATGATCGCTCGACTTGCGATCGTATGTCTCAACGCTCGGACTCTCAGACGTACTCTATCATTACACGGCGAAGTGTTCACAGGCTGACTATATAAGTAGCGATCAGCAAGGTAGCGCAAAAGTTTCTTGTCGCGATCTATGTATTCACCTGAGCTATAACTTAGTTCTGAGTAAGCAGTATTTCTTTTTTTTTTTTGTTATAGCGAATAAAAAAAGCTCTTCGATAGAACTCGCGTGACGCAAATTAATTTAAGCTATAGTCCGAGAAATACTTGAAAGACAATATGAATAGAACTTTCACTGGCAATGTCAGAATGCTCATTAAATTGATATCGGTAAGAAGAAAAACAGCGCGTACGGGATCAAGAAGAACTAAACCGGTCGGCGTCTTTCGACAAAAGAAAATTTAAAAAGATAAAAAGTTTCAAGATACGATTTATCGCCAGTTTTGATAGAACTTTGTACGAACCTTGAGCCGAGATAAAAACTCTGTAAAGCATTTTCGGCGACTGGTACGAAAAGACTAGTTGTTTCATTTAGAAGCTAGTAAAACTGTGGATGTAGTTTTCCGAAAAAATGTTCATCCTTAGATTTTCATAAAATATTACTGTAGCCGAAAAAGTAGCGCGATTTGTTTTGATCGCGCTCTGCGTTCTTCATTGGCAGATAAGATCTAAATCGTTGACTCCAACTACATACAAAAGACTTTTCTTATAAAACTTCAAGAACACAAGACAAACGAAATAGCAAATCGGAGAGTAGAACGGCACGATTGCAGTAATCAAATGTCAGATGCGTGACTGGATGCGGTCCTTCGTCTCCGAAGAGACGAGAGTTTCTTTTCGACAAAGAAGAAGGGCGATCGTCGGAAAAACGTAATCTCGCGGAAAAATATGTCGACCGTAGTCCAGAATAGAAATGATCGGCTCCTCGCAGGCGGAATGGCGAAGAGAGACGACTTAATCGGATTCCTGAATACTTATATAAGACATAAAACGTTAAACAGCATCATTCAGTGTCCAATCGTCTTTGCTTTTCATTCGACGATCTTCCGGAAAATTCCTATCTGTGCTGCCAGCTCATTGAGGTACTCGCGCCCGGTCTGTACCGCCTAACAAGCGGAGTTTACAGAAAGGTCCCCTAGCTAGTAGCAAGGCGCAGACATTGCCGATAATAAGGAGATTGCCTCTAAATTACGAAGTCCGTTGCAGACGGGCCCGCGTTAAATGTCTCTCTCAGCGACAGAACAGAACACAGTTGCCGGAATCGCGTTCCGTAGTTGGCGGGCGGTCCCTGTCTCTACGTATTCCTCGTTCGCATCCGCAAAAGAGACAGAGAGTGACTGAGAGCGAAAGAGAGAGCGAGAGCGAGAGAGAGAGAGAGAGAGAGAGAGAGAGAGAGCGAGATTTCGTTTCCATCTTGCCGCGTCTCGAATAGAGATCCAGAGGCGTAGCTTTCGATCTAAGTCCCGACAAGTTAACGGAACTCAGAGATCTTGAGAAAGAGCACTTCTTGCTACGCCAATGAAACAGAGAAAAGGAAACGAGCGAGCGAGAGGAAGCAGCTCTTGTTTGACCTCCGATTGTCAGTCAGAAAACTGGGAGGAGTCATGCGCTTATCCTTTGGATAACTAATTGCATAATTAAAAGAAAGTTAATCCGAGCCGGGTACGCTCGCTGCGTAAACAGACGAGGGATCCAATGACGCAGTGGAAATTGGAAAGAGCAAGGGAGAGAGAGAGGGAGAAAGGGAGAATGAAAAACACCGCGGACATACACATGTGCGCACATCCGCAAAGAGGCCACGAGTAATTTAACGCCCGATGAGATTTATTAAAATTTGTTTCGGATAGAGCCATGATGCGGGTACGGCGCGTCGCACACACGCGCGCACACATCGGACTAAATGGTCTTTTGTATGTCAACGAGCGTGAGCATGTTGCCAAGCCGCTGATAAAGTCCGTAACCCATTATCGGCATTAACGCAATGCTGCACTTTCGAAAATATAGCACACAATGGAAGATTATCTACCAACGTTTCGCGCACGCGCGTTCAAGGGACCGGTTCTTTGTGCAGTGTGCGCGAGCGAGGAAAATTAATTAATTAATTCTCCGAGGACGTCGAAGCTGACGCAAGACCGATAAGAAAGCTGATAGAATAATGTAGCATCTCACTGTGTTTAATACGCCGGAGTAATTAATTTGCTCCGAAAGAGTCGTTCGCCTTTGTACCGATACAAAAGGTATTAGAGGCTGGGCGACGTTTGTCTGGAAAAATCGTACGAGAAAGAAGACGTAAAAGGTTCGCAGTTCTTCGGGTGACAGATAGTTTTCAGATAACGCGCGGAAAACGGAGGACGCGCGCACATGTAAAACTTGCGATGAAAAAAGAAAGAAAAAAAAAAGAAAAGCGGTCGATAATCTCAACGTTATGTGAAATTTATATCGAGATAACGCGTGTGAGAACATTTCGCAACAAAGAGGTGTAAAATTATGCGCAAAGAAAGAGACGTATCATCATTTTTCGCAGCAAAAGGCATAAATGCCATTTAATAAAACGGAGACGTTAAATTGTACGTTTCGTCCAATAGAAAAATCAGACAGCAGTTTTAAATGCAGACAGTGATAAAGAGACTGTATTATTGCTTCAAAATGTAAAGAACAAAGACAACGTTTCGCGCATAAAGGCTATACTGTGCATATTTCCTTTCTGTCTCACTCTCTTCTCTCTCTCTCTCTCTCTCTCTCTCTGGAACGCGACAACTAATGTTTATTATAATAAAAAATTAAGAAATATTAATGAGTCGTTTAAATGTGGCCACATCGCACAGAGACGTGTCTGCTGCGCAAAAGTATCTTCCTCGTTCTTTATCCCGCCTGTTTTTCTATTAGAGGAAAAGTACATATTAGGTGCGAGCTATTCGGACAGAGTAAATGCGGAAAAGCGAATCAAAAACCGATTCGTTCGAGTCACTTGAACAACGCTGGATGTTATTCGGCGGAGTGTGGTGAGAGTGAAAAATGTGCGACGGTCAACGGGAGAAACCTTCGGACCAAGGTGGAAATCGCTCCTTCTGTAGGGCTGGCGGGAAGGGATGGAAAAGTACATAGAGGACAAGATAGAGAGACAGAAGGAGGAAGGGAACGCGTCAATAAGGACAGGATACGGAGTGGTTTAAAAGCGATGGTAAAAGCGCGGCGAGATATCCGAGCGGGTAACACCGACATGTTTGGGACGATGGTTCGCACAAAGGACGAAGAAAAAAGAAAAAGTGACAGTGGCGAGGAAGCTGAAGGAGAAGGAAGAGAGACGGAATGTAGAAAGTAGCAACGCGGAAAAAGGAAAGAAATAGAAGCGATAGAAAGGGTGAACGAGGAGGAGCGATTTGTAGAAGCGTAGTTGTAAGCGAAAGATACGAGATGCTCGCGCGCGCACGAAAGCTACGAACGAGAACACCCGGTCTGGGGTGTAAATTTTAGGTTAGGTAAGAGGTAGAGTCGAGAAGGGAAGTAACGGCGGTGGAAGCGATGCGCTACACACGAACTGATGTCCCTTGAGGTCAGCCTAGCGTGACTACCTATCAATTGCCGAGACTGCGTCTGAGCCGCGCGGGTAAGTGAAGCGACGGCGTATATACGTGTGTGTATACTCGCTTCGATATTCCGGAAGTACTCCCGACGTCGAGAGATTCGCCGCAAATACGCTCGAAGGAAAGGGGTAGTAATGCAGTTACGCATACATCCAACCCTCCGTAATTTTCGAGTTCTTACCCTTATTCTTGGCCCTTGTGAGTTGTTTTCAAAAATTGTCGCTAGACAGACGTGCGAAATTTCCGCGATCTAACGCGTTGTTATTTACAGCCAGCAAATGAAGAATTTCGTTACTGCATCTTCCGATTGTATCTCGCGCATTCCTTTCATATTCGGCCTCGCGTGAAACGTTAAAGGGCACCGCATACCGGGAGTTTCAACAAACGCGCGCATAATAAATCGTCGTAACGTGACGACAAAACCCGGATTCACAGCTAGCGCGCGTCGCAATTTTACCAGCGTGACGGTTGATCGATGCTCTTGTACATTCCCGCAATTAACGCATATTCGTCTTGGAAATCAACCTTCCCGTGTTTGTCGGTTCCTGCACGCGTCATCAAAAGCAACGGGTGTAATAAAGCGTTCCCGACCCCTCGAATCGTCGCGCGGTTAATTCCGTCCCGTCTTAACGGACTTGTAACAGGAAACGAAGCCTATCCCGAAAGACGCGGGCGGTTTGCGGCGCTTTTCCGGAATTGCCGTCTCCCACGAATTGCAACGGGCGTTCAGGGACTTCCCTCGCTTTTGACGGAACGGGCAAATAAATGCGAGGCGAGGGTGTTGTTTACACGTTCTCGGCTTTTCGAGTTCCCCTTTTAAGGACACATCTTGTCTCTTACCGAGCAGCCCGACATATGGCGCGATAATGTATCTCAGAACAGAAACTGCGTTCAGTTTGTTTTCGTGTATCAATTCACGGCAGACGGGTTTTGCTTCGCGCGATGAGTGACGATGTGTTTTCACTGCGCACGCGAAACGGTGTTGCTAATAACCGTATCGCAACGAACTGATCTTGCTAATTAATGGTGACGCAGAGCATTACGCTAGCACGCGTCGAGACCGCGAGACGAAGTCGAGCCGGATCGATCGTTACCAGCTTCGAATCCAGTGGGAATTTCGATGTTGCCATGGCTCTTTTTGTTTACGGCATCAGCGCCGTGGGAGAGAGAAAGAGAGAGAGAGAGAGAGAGAGAGAGAGAGAGAGAAGAACGGAAGTGGTTGCGCTTGCATCCCTCGAGTATTCCGAGCAACTTTCATTTAGAAGACGATGGGTTTTAGGTCAAGTGAAACTCCGAAGATGGCATGTCTCTGATATTGAATATGACCTTTATAATGAAGTCGTTTGAGTGAGTATAAAAAAGTTTCTATCTTTTAATAGGCGAAAGAATTGATTGTAATTCCTTAGAAAAGAAATGCCAGTGAGTTGGGGTGTACACTTTAGATACTTGACATGAAGTTTTTTCTCAAGGAAATAATTGCTCGAGATATTACTTCCGCTAGCTAAAACGCTAGGTTGCGCTCACATTATATTCGGCAAAATACACCTTATTGATATTCTTTACGTTTTGTGTGATAATTTTTTGTCCGATTTATACAGCCCCTATATATATATATATATTATCTAGTCTAAGCAATGTGTAAATATGATTGACGGAATACATTATTTCTATTATCATCCGGGATACATTGTATAAAAAAAAATTATGCGAGAACTCACAATCAGCTAGAACACGATTTGTCACGCCGATGTATCGGACGTGTTCGCCGCGCGCCGCGCATAGAGAAATATCATCGGTGTACCAATATCCCGGTAAGTGGAATATTCCGGTGGGAAGAGAAGTCGTACCATCGCTCATCCATGTGGCGTAACATAGAATGTAAAACCCTTATCTCTACCGAGAGAATTCTCCGTGCACTTTCCTTCTCTCTCTCTCTCTCTCTCTCTCTCTCCTTTTCTTTCTCTCTCTCTCTCTTTCGTGCGAAAAGTACCTATCGTCCCCTCGCGACCCTCTCGCCGCTCCACCCTCATATCGTGAAAAACCGCTGCGTCTCCGGCGTTACGCTACAGTCGGCTAATATCGAACGATGGAAATCGCTCGCCCAAGATCCTCCTCTCGCGACATTCTTTCTCTCTCTCACTCGGCGTCTCGCTCGCATTTCACCGATGCGGAAGCAGTTTAGGATATTATGGAAATACGATTTCCATTCTTTACGCTGCCTACCCGCGCTACGGAAGAAGCTCGCTCCGCTTCTCCGATCGCTTGTCTCCGCGCGCGCGCTGCGTCATCGTTCACAACAAGCGGCGTCGCGCATCGCTCGCATTACATCCGCCAATAAGCTCCCCGATTCCGAGCGAATACGTATCGAGATTACGAGACGAACGACAAACAATAGGTGCCTTCGTGTGTTCCCCAGCGTGTACGCGAAGAAGAATCTCGACGTTGGGCAACATGGGCAAAGTGGTGGAAAGGCAACCAACCGAGGCGGTCGTACTCTAGCGAGAGAAAACCGGGGCACAAATAGTCGAGAGACGTAGCTGCACTCACGAAAGAGATAAAAGATAGACAGTGACGCCGCGGGAGAGAAGCGAAAAAGCGCTACCGAAGGTGGAAAAACGCGAGGACGGAAAACGGAACGAAACGAGAAAGAACGGTTCGCGGCGGAAGTGACAAAGCGCGACGATGAGAGGAAGAGGAAGAGGAAGAGAGATAGAGTGAGAAGAGTGAAGTAGAGAGAGAAGAGTGAAGTTACGAGAGAATGGGAGGAGAATCAGCGGAGGTACAGCTATAGCGAGTAGTTGTTGGTAGGACAGAGTGATGCATGGCTATGGGGTCGCTTGCTTCACCGCGAAATGTCGGCGCCGTGCAGCCGCCCCGCGCCCGCTGCCTTTTACATACTCGACGTACTCTCTCTCGAGTCACCCTCCTCCCCCGTCTCTTCACTCTCTCCTTTTTCCGTCGTCTTTCTCGTCCATGCTCCTTTGCCGCCCTCGCTACGGCTTCCTCTCTTCGGATATCACCTTGTTTGCCGTTTCCGCGACGGGCCGTTGCGTCGTCGCGTGCGCTTGCCTTACTCACGTACGTTACTCTCTCTCTCTCTCTCTTTTCCCGCTCCGTGCGTGTATTATATCGATCGCGCGCTCTCGCCCTCTCTTGCACATACCGCGCGATATCGCATATCGCGTTGCATTTCGTCTCACGAGTCTCGTTCGCGCGACAACAGAATCCGTCGGATTACACCGTGTGTTTTCTACGAGCCGAGGCGAACCGCGCTTGCCGGCATTAACGCGCGCGGATTTCCGGACCGCTTTGATTGCTCTTGAGGGAGAAGGGGAGGCTCAGAGTGTGGACCGGATTTTCTCGGTTCTAGACGTTGCTACTTTCGTCGCCTATTTGCTTTGTGCCGCTCGCGGCTACGGAGACAGACGTTTTCCTTCCTCCCCTGCCTTGCATATTTTGCACCGCTCATCAAGCTACGGTAAAGGGCGCGGTGAAACCTCCAAGAGGTTTCTCAGAGACATTATGACGTTCCGACGCGAATGCACTTGTGTGAATAGGTGTGTGTGTGCGTGCAGTTACAATGGAGGCGCGGTCGGACCGCTTTGCGTTAATTTTAATTACGGTGTGCCGCGTGAATTTATGCGCCACTTTGCATACTTCACGGGCGTTACTGTAGAATTGGGAAGGTCTCAGGATACGTGCTCGGCGATACGAACACACACACACACACACACACACATATATGCGGTATATTTCAGTCGCGCTCGTTATCGCGTGGCGAACAGGTTGTTGGCCGCGCCGAAATGACGCGACATCAGAAACCGAGCTTTCCGGAGAATCCCGGCGCTTTCCAATATTTCGAGAAAACAATATAGATGTTATCCTCAAATTGCATCGTTGCTGCTCGCGAGTCTTCGATGCACCTTCCGGTCGTTCGGTATCGATCGCAAGGTGTATATAAGGCGCAACCTATAAAACCAAGACGCGCGAGCTTTCGGCTTGTCCACGAGAATACACAGAGAACGGTGAAGATTGCGTTCGACGTTCTGTGTGGCAAAACGCTTCGATTTCGCAGTTACATCTGGAAACCGAATATCAGACGCCGAGAGAAAAGAAAAGATGACGAGAAAGACCGCGACTTGTCATGTCGAATGCGGGTCAACAGAGCCCGCACCGTCCATCCGAAATATAGCAAACCTCGACGAATTGACGGAGATGGAGTTAATGACAGATCGATTCGACGCGCACATTGATATCGATCGGTTCTCAATGCGTGCACGGTATAAATTTAAAAGCAGCGAATTTGAATAATAAATACGAATAACGTCGCCGTTAGTCGATTAAATCTGATTCTTTTAATGAACGTCGTTATTTGCTAAAACGCCATAATAGAAATTTAAACGAGGAAAATATCGAACACTCTGGAAGTAGCATTTTTCGCGAATGACGAGAAAATAGTAAATTTAAATTTCGATATTCACGGATTGTTTAGACAATGCCGTTATAATTGAGCAAATCTTGCAAGACAAATCAGATCGATCGAGTAGTTTTCACGAAATTGACAGTTTTCGTACAGTTACAGTACGTAGTTACAGTACGTAGTTAGCTCGGACATTCCGCGAGCATATTTCTTGACCGCGCGAAACATCGGGCAACATATGCTCTTACCGAACGTGACGTCGTGGTAACGGCGGCGGTACCGGGCTGTGAAAATTATCCATCATCGAGTACGCGTTGTGCTCGACGGACTTGTGATCGAGGCCCTCGAGATGATCGAGACGCAGGAGCTCTGCTTCCCGCGGCGAGTGCAGCTCACAATGAGCTACGTGGAGCAACGGTCTCAGGGAAGAACCGCCTTCGCATCGTTGCTGCCGCGAAGGCGGTCTTGCCACCTGACGGTCTAAAGCACCACCATCCGTGGTGTGATGCTCGTCGCCCCAGACTTCGAATTCACCGGCCGCCGAGTAATCGCCGAATCCACCGTTGCCCTTCACTGTTGCGCACTTATTAGCACCCTCGAGGGCGAGCCTAGGGCAGGAGGAACCCCTGCCACTTGGTTCGCCTTGTGCCGCGTTCTCGCGTCGCTTTTCCTCTTTCCGGCGATACTTGACGAAATACTCCTTGGTCGGTAAGGAGAATGACAGGCTGTCACGACGGTTGGATCGTCGGGGTGTCAGATTTCCGCCGAGCGGCACAGGTTCGGCATCCAAGTTCCGCGACAAGGCAGTTCTCTCGCAGTTTCCTCCTCGTTTCCTTCGATAGGATCGTTTCTACGATCGCGTGTCGCGTCAAAAGATATAGCACGCACCGTCGTACGTGGTGTGTTGTCGTCCTTCGAGGTGACGCGTTGAGCGAACAGTCGCTACAGTCACGTTTGCGAGTTCATTGATCCTGGACGTTCACGGGTGAACGCTTGGCGGGCTTGGCTCCGCGGGGACTCAGGACGCGCAGGAGTCGTTTAATGTTAAACACATTCCACGTCCGCGCACAGGAGATCGAAGAAAGAGAAAGAGAAAGAAAGAGAACGAGAGAAAATGTGTATATATGTGTGTGTGCACGAAGGGTGCTGTGCAGACTCCGTGCTACTCGCTCGTGCGGCCGGCGGGCACGACGACAGGGGGAGAAACTCGCGTACGCAAACTTTGTTATCGATCTGTCAACGCCAGCGAGAAAGTTCAACTTCCGCCCGCGAGCGATGTTCGACACGGCGATTCAGCGTGGCCCGAACTTGGCGTTTCTCCTCGTGCGATTTCTGCCAACGCTCTCGAACGTGCTCCGAATCACGAACGGGAGCGGTGTGTCTTATACTCAATGTTTCATTCACCAATATACAGAGAGCTACACCGTGGTACTCCAAAACTCACGACACTCCACCAAGAAAAAAAAAAGCACCACTAACTCGATCGGCTGCGTAATTTCATCACTCAGTCACTTGGACGAGAATTATTGAATCCCCGTAAAAGTGACGCGGCGCGTGCCCTCTTCGGAACTGTTGTAGCGCCGAATGATATCGCGCGAGCGTGGCTTTCAGCCTGATGGAGTCGCGCGCACAACGAATTCCGACACACGTCAAAGGGAACACGTTCGGCACGCAAAGCTCACGTCGGAGAATTCAATCTGCGCGTTTCAGAAGACTGCGATCAGCTGCACTCTCTCTGTGTGGGCGCGCGAGTATTCTCTTAGCTATGAGCACCGTCGGTGCTCGAAAACTAATTGGGTCAGCGGGCCGAGAACCGCACACACAAATCCTGCGCGGAGAGTGTGGAGCTGAAACCAGTCCTGAAAATCCCCGGGCTTTAAGCGAAAACGGACGGAGAAAAGAACTTCCGCGGCGTTGTTTCGACTTTCCGCCAGGTCGATCGTCCAGTTGTTTTGCGATTCGCGCGTTAAGTTGCGTCCCGTTATTTCCCGTTGCCAAAGTTTCACGTTATCTCGACCGTGATGTTGATCCTCGGAGAGCTCCAAAGTGCTTTCAGTTGTCGACTTTTGCGGAAGAATCGCCGACTGTAGACTCGCAACGACACGAATGTCCCATGAGTACAGAGAACGCCTCCAACTGAACTTGTGTCAACTCTTACAATTCCGACGGCATGTGATTTGTGTGCAATACCAGGTCATCGAAAAGGTTTACGCTGATCTTGTCCGGCAATCGGACACAATGTCAAAGCAGGAGATCTTTAATTCCTGGCTGATCGCGAAGAAGACACCGTGCGTGATTATTCGACTGCGAATGAGGAATACGCTCGGCACAAGACGACGACACGAACGAAGCAACTACGGATCAAAGACTGAAAGGGTCGACGACGCCGCAACGCCCGGCACGAAATGACACTGAACGTCCCCACCATCAGCGAGGCCAGATTCGGCGCGTGCGCCCACGCGCTTCATCAACCCTCTCTTCCCTTCGAGCCGCTGACTTACCCCTCGTTTCGGAGTTGCGACCCTCGTGAGGGCTAACATAGCGCCGCCACGCGGAGGGTTCAGATCACTACTCGAATCGTTCGCTCTTGGTGATGCGCCTTCAACAAGGGTCGCGCTGGGATAGTCGATATAGCGCGAATATACACACACATTTCCAGTATGACACGTAAAAACAACGAGACGGAAGATCCGCTTTTCTAATATACTCGTCGAATATATTGTCCATCCGGATATCAAGCTGCAATAGTTTTGATTCCATATAAATGTCAAAATAATATCATTCTTATCATCAAATTAGCGTATTTAACTCTATCGAAACTGATGTTGGTTTTGAAACAAATAGCGAGAAGAGCGCGCACAAAATTTGTCACATGAATCGCGTGTACTTAAGCGGCGGGGAAAAAAATAGCAACTAAAGACACACATGTAGTATCAGATTTAATTCAATATCGTCGGTTCGTTCTGCTTGCACTTGAAAGTACAAGGTTTCGAAATACCACGTACATACACGCGGACATATGTAATAGATGTGTGCACGTGTAATGCCACCCTTCTTGAGGCCAAACGGCGCAACACCGAGAAGAGAAGTAGCAATGCGCGTGCGCCACGACGGTAGATAAGGGAGTGGAGACGGGGGTGAGAAAGAGTAAGAGACAGAAACGCACGGTAGTGGACGTCGAGCACTTGTATTTTTGATTTGGGGTCAAAGATCGCGTCACCGTCATTCCGCCGATTTGTCGCGCTCTTAAATTAGTCGATGTCCCGCGCAAATTTTTATTTTCATCCGTAAATAGTAGCATACTCTTTACTACTTTACTTTTATTCATTATTAGTAATAATCATTGGGCATGCTAACGCGAAAATGCATCGCAAAAATATATCACTGATTGATGATTAATCGATTACATTTTTATAAATGCAGTTTCAACGTTGACAAACAAAGTTTTGTTCTGAAATTGACAAGAAATTCTAATGTTTAATGTAGCAGATAATTATGAATATATATTGTGGTGTGATGTGCATATAATGATATAATGACATTTGAACGAAAGTGTATTATAACGATAAATTCGTTATTTCCAATGTTTCATCCAACGCAGCGAGTTAAAATAAGGGTGTCAAAGTGCGGTATTTTCGATGAAGATATTTTACGCAAAATACTTATCAAAACTAACGTTTTTTTTTTTAAATTTGTTTAGCACATGTCTTTTAACACGGCACATAGAACGTTTAAAAACTATCCGTGTTGCAATCGAACACGATGATACTCGAATTCTTTTTCATAAATCATTATGCACATGTACTTCGCGGCTCGGAGAGCCGCATTTTGGTAGAATCCAAAAATCTCAAACGCAGAAATCTCTCTAATGTACCGTGAAAAAAAAGAAAAAAAACATTTCTCAGTAAGAAACACAGAGCGCGTAGGTTCATGCACTTTAATCGCCCGACACCACTTCGCTCCCTCTCTATACGCGGCTCGTGAGAGAGCGATCGGAAGGAAGTTTAATTATCTCTTCAGTACAGGTCGTTGATACTCGCGCCTGCGCGCACGTACACATATACGTAACGCAAATCCATAAATATATACGTAGGTATTTGTGCGTAAGCATCCGTTCAATGCGCGCGCGCGCGCGCGTACGCGACACACACGTTCGTGTGTCGCTTCGAGAGAAAGGAAGGAAGATGGATGGAGAAGTTGTATATTATTCCTCGCGCACATTCGCCAAAATTCACCTCGGTAGCGTACCCAACGTTTACCCTTTTAGTGGCAGCGGTGGCGGCGGCGGTGGCGGCGACCGCCACTCATGGCGCGTTCACCATTCTTTGGTTCACTCTAAACTACCGCTAGGAACTCCGGAACTCCGGCCTGGAACGCATGGTGTATACGCGTACATGCGGCTAGATGGAACACGGTCGCGTATGACCTCGGGGGCATGCGGGAAAGAGAGAGGAGACAGGGGGAAGGAGGGGGAGAGAGAGAGAGAGAGAGAGAGAGAGACGGGGATGAGAGAAAATTTGCGACAGGCTCTTTGATGTCGCTTAAACAGAAAACGCCATCTTCCATCACCGCTTGCTCGTGTCGTGCCACCCCCTGCCGCGATGTAGGATCTTCTTTCCTTCCTTCCTTCCTTCCTTCTGTCCTTTCCTCGTATACTTTCTCCGCTATCCCTCCAGCACCTTCGTAAAACGTCCGATGTCTTTGAATCCCGTCCTCCCTCCTTCTCATACTTCCATCGCAAACCCCTCCGTCGCTCTTATCGTGCATCTCCTTAGTTCTTTAGTCCTGGCCGCTTTGTGACGCAGTTGGCTGTCTGACGACGACGACGACGACGACGACGACGGTGAAGATATCGTCCACCCTCCTCTGTGCCATAAGCACTCATTTGTTCTGCTTATCTCCTCGATAGTCACTTCTCCGCCTTCGGAACCTGTCCGGATATGCGGGAGCGGGTCCCGACTTCTTTTCTCGTCTGTTGCACGTGGACGATCTCCGAAGAGACGATCCGCATTGTGCAAGAGGCCTTAAACTGACGGTAGCGAAATAAGGAAATAAATTGAAAGTAAGCCATTTCCCAAGGTCATTTTAGAGCCATCTCGTGGGGTCTTATTTGGAATTTTTAAATCTTTTGAGAGACTTCTCCTTTGATATAATCCTCATGACAGGATAAAGAGAGATAACGTTTTCTCTTAACTCAAGTTTTCCCTCTCTCTCTCTTTGTGTTATAGATTTTCAGGTTTGTAGAGCTCTTCACTTAATATCATCGTGATAGATTTTATATAAAGTTTATATATTTGACAAAACGCTCTTGTGTCTACCATGTGTATTGCTTTACGTACGCGCGTTATCGCCTATAATTAACAAGAGAGAAAACATTGGTCATTGCTGACAAAATCGAAATAGGTTATCATACACAACTCCGGTCTATTTGAAACGAGTGTCGATCGATAACGATCGTACTTCAACATAATTAACAGCACTTCGTTATTGCATTGTGTGATGCGTTCTTGCGATACTTGCTGCAATGACATTATAATATGCTCCAGTTTCGCCGTTTATATACACCATGCGGATTATGCGATAACATTATGCGCATGCATACGTCGGATTACATTGCATATCGTTTCTGCGGTTGTAACGCAGCGTGATGCGAGTTTTCAGTGAGATCATCATCCTATATCCTATTTGCGGGTTGAAATAGAGAAAGAGAGATAGATAAGAGAGAGAGAGAGAGAGAAAAGAGGTAGCATATTTCATGAAACTTCAAAATTGATAATCTATAACAAGGCGCAAATGTATAAAGCGACGTGAGAACGAAATAGAAGAGAGGAAAATGTGAAAAAATGTTTCGAAGAATAGCAAGCAACGTGTTATAAAGATATAGTAATTTCTAAACATAGAGTGATATTATATGAAAAAACATATGTAATTTTTTTTTTTCCGGTGTAAAATATAAATCTACGAGAATTAACATTTACACAAAATATCGAGAGATAAAAATTTATATAACATCTCGTGGTCGTCGTGTGAAAGTAGAAGAAAGAGAGACACACCGTCATTACGGACGAAGCAATTTTCTACGATGCACGTTACATCTCGAGTATCCTCAGTGGGATTTACCTCGCTCTCTCTATCTCTCTCTCTCTCTCCTCTCTCTCTTTCTGCAAAGAAAGCCCGGAGGCGTCCACGAGCGTGGTGGGGATACGAAAGAGGAGAAGAGAAAGAGGAAACAGTCGGAGAGAAGTCGGCGGAAGAATGGTCGATTTCATATGAATGCATTCCATGCAAATGCGCCGGGGTGAAGATAGAGAGTAAGAGGGGAAAAGTTGCGGCGTGACCAGGGACGCGCGCGGAGAAGGCATGCGGGCGATGCGGAGATAATTGGGTGAATATATTTGGGCCTGTGCGGAACGGAGGAGATATATTCCTTGTACGGGGGTCTTCTCTCTCTCTCTCTCTTGCATTATGCACGCGTGTATATACGCGACATACACGCGAAAAAGAGACTGCCCGCCACATAGTTGGCGCTTCGAAGAGAACGAGCTTTGCATCAGCGACACGCGACAGAGTTCTAGATGACTTTGATTTAAAAAGAAAAGAGAACGCGACAGAGGAAGAGACAATTCTTCTTCCTACGCCGCCGTATATCGTTGAAGATCTCCCGTGAGTGAGTCCGCCGGTCTCATTATCTCATGCTAACGCAATTGTTCACTTGCGAACGGCTGACAGTCGATCCGATAGAGAATCGCAAGATCTATATTTTTGATACGTCTATGATCAAAATGACGTCTTAAAGAAAAAGTTCTTTGTGTCAAAAAAATAATGAAACAACATATTCGTAAAACTTGTAAAAAGTACAGGCAACGCCGTCCTATACAATTTTAAGTGGAATTTAAAAATTCTCGTAAAAGTTATAATTCTTCAAATATTTTGCATACGAACGTGATCTACATAGATTTGTCGACAAAAATAAGAGATAAGAGAAAGCAAATTTCTACGATATTTTCATCGATAAAATATAAATGAATATCACGTCCGTATGCAAAATATTGTAAGAATCAACTTTCATGCAAATCTGTCTATCAGGCGCTGGTCAATTCTCAAAATATTTTGGATGCAGACGTAACGGCTATCTGCATCTCGTCAATAAAAATATTCGACATAGACACAGAAGAATACACAAAGAATATATCGATTCCCATCGATATATGTTCACACACACACGCACGCACACATCTATGTATAAAACAATATAATAAATGTTTGCATTTTCTCCGAGATAAATAAAGTTTATCTAGTTCGTCGAGGAGTTGAGTCTTGATAAATTAATTTAAAGATTGTGGAATGATGTGTAAGCATTTCCTTCTTGTCTATCTTCAAGGCAGAGATATTAATAAGTTCTCCATATACACGATTTACATCGAGCTATTTACAGTCGCATTCATTAACCGCACGCATAAACCGTTTAAATGACGACTCGATTCGCGAAGTCTGTCATCGCGCCGATCTTGCGCATAACGTCAATGTGGAAGTTACGCCAGCGCCGCTCGCTTAATATCATATCCCGGCGGATATTATGATGTCCGCCTCTCGCGCGAGAGACCGGCCGGTTTACCTAGGCTCCGGACAGAACGGCATAATTCAAATCAGGCCTGCGTATTGCATTTACCGTCGGCGTCGCCGATAACGCACAGTGGCGTTTGGCCGGATGCCAATCTCTCGTTCCCCTGCGGCCATTCCCCGGGGTCCCTATCTCTCCTTCCAGTTGTACGCTTTCCTGCAGTTCGAAAGACATCGGAAGCGCGAAAGGTATATCGACCGCGCACGAAACTTATTTCGACCTCGCCGAGTAATCCGAGGCAGACTCGTCTCTTCTTTAGATTTTGTTTTTTTCTGCCGTCACTCAACTCTCGTGTCTTCTCAAATGTCTTTAATATCGGCTAATCTTTCAATTGTGCGCCGTGTAAACCGTGCTGGGAGAACATACGTTCAAGAACATCTGCAGCGCGAGAGAAAGAGGATCCTGTTACTCTTAATACGATATAAAGAAATATATTATAGAAGAATAAAACATCGATACTCCCAATATCAAGGTTAACTGTACACGATTACAGTTTTATTAATCTCCAAAATTTAAATTTGCAATCATCAGATCACCCGATCGAATCTCCGAACGAATTGATTTAAAGTCTTATTTATGAATTCGATCAGAGAAACGGGTCTGGATTCGGTCATCGGTATGTGACTCTGTCGCGCGATAGCGTAGCTTCCGTAGAGATCCGTGTTAATCTCACAACTCGCGGATTTCGAACCGATCGGATCTGTGGGTAGGCGATCGGAGTCAGCGCGTCGGCAAAATTCGCGAACTAATGGGACCGACCCGACCCGGGCTGCGACCATTAGTAAATTGAATCGGCCATTAGCGCCACACCAGAGAGAGATACAGACACGTCTCCAGATGGCTAACTTAAAGGGGATTTCACAATAGGAGCGCCGTGCACGAGATACAAACGCATAATCGCGCAGCGACAAGACTGACAGAGTTGCAACTTCTCTCTCTCTCTCTCTCTCTCTCTCTCTCTCTCTCTCTCTTTCTGTGAATTCCATATCACTCTACGGACCTTCTGCAGTATTAATCTCCTCTTGTACTCTCTCCACTTGGTTCCTTTATGCGCGGGCGAATGTACGCGCGAATGTGGCGCGCAAGCTCACGCGCGTAAGCGATCGCGCGTTTACGATGTGCCGAGAGAGATCATATGTAAGTGGCTATGTATGTACGTACGTACGCACGCTTCCGGCGAACATAAAGAGCTCAACCGAGATCGTGGTTGGTGCAGGGTGACTAGGTTCTCTCTCGTTCTCTCTCTCTCTCTCTTCTTCTCTCAAGCTCTTGTCGAGACTCACTGCAAATAAAGCCCCACCCGCCTGGTTTGTTTGAAACATTGAGCAAACGTCGGTTGTTTAACCGGCCGGAGAAGCTAGACAACGTTCGAACTGTGAAAGAGATAAAGATAGTCGCGACGAGCGCGGAAGACAGAAAGAGGGAGTAAAAAGGATGGAGGACAATGTGCCTTAAACCTTCCAACCAGTGCGCGAATCCTTACCGAATCTATTTATTGGCTTGCTTCTACGAAGAGAGTACCGATGCGCGTTCAGCGCTTCATCGCGACGACTACCGAAGACGCTAAGACGGATTTACCATAGAGTAGCTTAACAAAGTTCGCTTGGAAGCGCGACAAGCAGGTCTTAGCGGAGTCTTGCGTGACTGCGTCGGTTATCGGACACTCTTGACAAAATATATCAGACAAATTTTTTCGATAATTATTATCAAATAAGCCATGTAACATTTCTCAATATGCAAAAGTGTGTAATGTCACTTTTTACATTTGCATGAAAAATTACTCTCAATTAAAATTGCAATGTCAAGGAGTTTATACAAAAATGTCACCGACATCACGTGCGATTGAACGCAATCACGATTACATATATGTGCTAAAAAAAAAAAAGTAACGCGAACTTGACGAAAAGACGTTTTGGTAGCGCGGAGAATACGGTCGTTGGATCCAACTGTGTTACTTTTTTTTTAGGACACCGCGATATCTGCCACAAGAGAGAAATCAGGTCGGTTCGGTATCTCCCGCTTCTATATATATATATATGTATCCCCGTGACGCGATATTGCGACGTGTAGGGGTGACCCCGCGTTTACGAACTCATTCATCCTACTCTGCAAAGGTGCTTTCCCTCGGAAAGAACAGTGCGACGTACTATCGAGGCCCGAGTTATAAAAACGTTTATTGTTATCCATGTACGCCGCGCTATATGCGAGCGAGTAATATCGGTAGAGAGAGACAACACGAGAGAATATTCGCGTCCATCGGGGATCGTAATGCCAGCCGACGTCTTTGGGGTCTCAAACGTGACGCTTTCCCTCTCTCTCTCTCTCTCTCTCTCTCTCTCTCTCTCTCTCTCTCTCTGCGTTTTATCTCGTTTTGTTTGCGCCGTACCCGACGAAATCGATAGCTACGCAATCACGTCCGTCCGTCGCGAATTGTCTGCGCACTGACATCCCGGCATCAAAACAATCACCGAACATCTCTCATTATTCTTCTCGCAAGAAAGTTTTGTTTTTTTTGTTTATTGTTTTTTTTTTTTTTTTTTTTTAATTCACTCTCATGCAGAAATAACAACTGCAAGAGCTAAATGACTAATCTCGTACGTATGTACATACTTGTGGCTATATAACGCAGCAATTTCAGTTTAGATTTTACTTAGCCTTCTGCAATCTAGTTACAAATTCCGCTTTGATGTGTTGACACGAACAAATTCAATTTCTACCTGCGTAAACAAATGAATATTTATAGGGAAAGTGATATTATATGCATATATATAGATGTACAAATCGGGAAAACGACATGTACGTTGCTGAAGCACGTTGGACTGTGTGATTTTCTGATACCGCGTATTAATTACAAAAAAAATAAAAAAAATTTTCGGAACAGAAATATTTCTGTTCTATTTGACATTTTTTAGACTAACTTGATAGCGCAACTGTGTTTTTATATCGAGCTAATTATACTACAAGAAAACATCGATTTTTTTCTTAGGCAAACAAGATTTTTCTTCGCATTTGCATATAATTTCGAACACGTTAAAGTGGAGATCGGCGAGAAAGAAGGAGAGGCGGGAGAGAGTAAGAGCTACCTTCTTAAAACGTCTTAACTATGTACCGACGTTCTGAGCTGTTCTCGCAACGCATCACTGCTTAACGGTCTGGAAAGCGAAAGACCATTACGAGGAATCACACGCTCGATGACACTCTTCTACTTAGGAAACCATATTAGGTCGGCCTGCCGAGTGCTTAAATCACCGCGCGCGATTCTGAGGTGAAGGGTCGATCTGGATTTATGTGCGGTTACCGCGGCCATCGTGAACCGTTGGAGGGAAGCTCGCTCGCTCCCTCCTGTTACTTTGTCGCCGCAAGAGACGGGGAAAATTCATCGATTTTTTTTTTGTGAGGACAAGTGCACTCGTTATTATCGTAATGCTCGAAACTTTGTATACATATAAAATATAATTTAACAGAAAAACATGCAAATTTACTCATTCATCGTCTTCATTAAGTCACGAGCTAAAACGCCAGCGCTTCAAAAAGTGTATAAAAATACGTTAGCTCTTAAGTTAATTGGTGTAGCTGTACACACTATTTCATGTTAAACTGTTACGTAAATTGCACCATATCCGTATTATCGCGTTTTATTGGTGACCGAAAATAGCGAAACATTAATTTTCCAAATTAGACGGTAACTCGATAAAAACGATCGATCGCTAGCTTCGAATTTAGCGAAGGTATAAATTTATTTTAAGATGCCCGATTGAACTCTCTCTCTCTCTCTCTCTCTCTCTCTCTTTCTGTTAGACGAACTATTACAAAACGCTCCACTTAACATCGATTTATCCCGTGGTCCCAGGAGCTCGTGTAAGGAATTTCGGGGCCGAGTATTGTGGGATTTTCTCTCTCCGGCGAGAGAGAAGAGAAGAAAATTCCGAGACCGTTTTTAACGGCATAAGTTTTGCGGAGCGCAAAAACTGAGAAGGAAGCTCTTAACGACAACGGGCACGTAGATACTACGGCCCGGTTCGCCAGTGCGACGACGTAATTAAGGGTGTCTTTTCTAAGAACGTGAACGTAGACTATTCGTTTTAATAAGATGCTCGCGGATCTTGGTCGAAGCGATTTCTCTTCCTTTTTTTTCTTTCATTCGACGAAAACGACTTGCTCTCATTCTCTTCACCTTGATTTAAAAAAAAAAAAAAATTACATCACGAATATTCCCGATAGAAATATACTACTCGCCGTTATAAAAGATAAATTTTTCTATGTGAGCCAATTTCTAATAGCTACGCGCGTTGGGTTTATTAACGCTTCTAAAAAATATATCTCCGGTCTCTCATAATTATGCAGATTATGCACACTATCGTTCAACGAAGAGAAGGAGAGTGAACAGCAGTGTGTGTAACGCCAAACCATCACTACCACCACTAATACCATCGTCGTCGTCGTCGTCGTCGTCGTTGTCGTTGTCGTAGTTGAGCAGGGTTAATAACACGACGCAGAACGCGAGAGTGCAACGAGGGTGGCACGCGCGATAAAGCGGGAGGCGGAATACGGCTTTTCATAGGACACCGCACGCAGGATGCAGATAAAGTTAATGGGATTTTATCGGGACGCGGAGCAATCTTAGGTTGCTGACCAGGCTGGACACGTAGATCGAGCTTAGGGCAACAGCTTCGCTTTTTTCCGCTCTTTCGTGTGCTCGTGAGGGCGCAATTATTAAAAGAATTCTCTCCTCTTCTATTTCGCGTCCCGACAAAGTATTGAATAACATGACAGAAAATCTTGTTAATGCAATATATCGCGTAATTTTCAGATAACAAATAATTTTGTTGGTCTATTTTTAAAGCGCATATGAAATTATCCAAACGTATCGGAGGAAATGTATCTTGAGGTCTCGTTTAATTCTTACTTAGATGTGTTTTTTTTTGTTTAAAAATCTTACTTAGATATATATAAATATTAGTTTATGAGTTTTATTTAATTCTTTAAATCTCTTTTTTTTATAATTTTTTTTGCCTTCTAAGAGAAAATGATATAAGTATTATTGATTGTTAGATAAATCTAAAGAAAAACTCATATTGGTCTCATGATCTTCAGTTAATCAAAACTGTCGTTGTTTACGCGTGACTGTTTGGAGAATCTTATGAGAAGCTGGTGCTCAAGATAATTGATAGGAGACTTCAGAGACCGGAATTGTTTACTCTGGCAAGGATTGACCGCTACGCGAAGGCACTCAGCTTCCCATCGTTCGTTTCGGGGACGGTTCGGCTCCGGCCATTCGTTCTCGTTGCGTCCTGCAGATTTCGGCAGGGGGTTGGCTTTCGCACAGCGACGAGTCGAAGGGTCGTGTAATTAATGCTGCTAATATACCCGAAATCTCTCTCTCTCTCTCTCTCTTCCGCCAGTTCCAGCACTCGTGTTTGTCTGTGTATATTGAGAGCGCGAGCTAATTTCGCGAGGGAGGATGTTAATTGCATCGAACGGTCGTTTCCTTGATTTTGATAGATCGGCCTGCACGCTTCGTGCAGTTACCGTTATCGTGAATAAACTCAAAAAATAATAAGTCACAAAGTTATTTGATTTAATTTCATCCAGCTGGGAAACGTATGATGTTATGACGCTTTTACACCTATTACCGTTTTTCTTCGATGTTTACAATGTTGCAGACGGATGGCGTTGTAGCTTTTTCTCGGCTAAAAAAAAGACACGGTCTTTTATAGATCCTGATTAAGACCAACTATATACGACGAGATCATGATGGGTGGCGTAATTCTTAAATGCACTTTAAAAAAGATATATTGGATTAATAAGTTCCAATAAAAACGTTGTACATTTATGCCAGCTGTAACATTTCTTGCGTGCTCAAGTGACAGAAAAATACTCAATCTCCCTAAAATAAGAGAAACATTTACGTCCAATTAACGCGCACGAAAATTACGACCCGACAGTTTTATAGGACCAGCTCAATATAATCTCTCTTTCCATCTTATACATAGAAGGTTTACTTATTTATTATTTCGCAACTCCCCCCTGTTGCGAGCAATATTACGAACGCTATCCATGAGCGCGGTATAAATATAACAGTGTCGTTAACAGACCTCTATCGTCTGTCAACTGTTTCAGCGGAGTAATAAAGGGTATATTAATAGACCAGTTCACGAACGACAGGCCACGACACCTCGTATAACAACGTATCCGCGGCTTGTCGCAAGCTTATTCGTTTCCCGGCCGCGTCTCGCCCTTCTCGTTCCGGGGGTGGCGCCCGACGGAGGGGGGTTCTGCGCCAGGACCAGCGAGGGGTTACCCTCACCTTAAAGTTCTCGGTAGACATCAAACGCCCACGTCGGGGATTACGGCGTGTCGCCTTCGCGCATGCACATGTCACCTCGCATGTACGGACTATGAATGTGGACGCGCGCGTGTTTTGTCCTCTGCTTCTCGTAGCTTATAGCTGTTTACGTCTCGGTCATACGGTCGTTTCCTACGGTGTGGGTATGTACGTCCGTCGTGTATTTTTCCACGGGGGGTCTGTCGCGCCGTCGGGAAAGGAAACGAGGGTGCCGATGGGAAGTAGACGGGGAAAAGAGAGAAAACGAGAAAAAATATATATAAAGCGGTACGTCGGTACGCGAGACGCGCCGCGACGCCGTGAGTGTTTTCGCTTGATCGACTCTGGGCGCGGCACCGATTGGAATCTCGCAAAACGAAATGACGAACATGTCGTACGTGCGCATGGCAGCATTATAGCCAATCTCTCTCTTCTCATCTTCCTTCTCTCTCTCTCTCTCTCTCTCTCTCTCTCTCTCTGTCTTTCTCTCTCTCTCTGTTTTTCAGATAAGAAATTACTTTCGCAGCAATAAATCAGGCTTTTGAACCGCCGGCCGGCTGATGGTAGTTTAAAAGTTCAGTCCGATAATTCGCCGACAGATTAACCTACCGAGCGCCGGACCAAATCTGCAACATTCGCAATCGGGCACGTTTTCGGGCAACACGCAGGCATAATTCGAGTTTGAGAAAACATGTAATTTCGAGTGCTTCTCCTCATCTGCATGCGTGCATATAAATACGCGTATATAAACGGCTTTTCGAATCGCGAGTTATCAATTTGCAAGCAGCGTTCGCATTAGCAGAGTTCGAAATAAACATATTGTTTTTCGGTTGTTTCACATCAAGCTTCTCATCTTTTGGCAAAGTGCACAATCTTGTAAATGAGCGAACGAAATATATCGCGACACGTTCGCGCACGTAAAGTTGCGAAATATGATTTATCCATTACAGAACCCGGGCTTAATGTACGACGCAGAATTGCTATCGCGTCGATCCATGACGACAATTTGTGAAAAGGGTATTTCGCACAGTACGCAACAGCGAGTGTTTCGATACGCGCGCGTATCTGGACGGCGATGGCAGAGAGCGCAGCGCGCGCGCGCGCGTGCGTGCGTGCGTGCGTGCGTGAGAGAGAACTCCGCGTGATACAGCGGTGTGAAGTGCAGGGGTTTCGAAGCGTTATCACGAGTGCGCGCCGACGTTTATTGCAATCTATCCGCACGCGTGACGTGCTTTTAACGCTGCCGGATAGAGTTGTATACATTCATCAGCGTTTTTAATATTCACCGGTAGAGGCGAGCGAGAGACGGGACGGAGATACGTTGGGCTGTCTCTCGTTCTCCAGGTAGCGCACAATGGAATTCCTTTATCCGCTTGTTGCCGGAGATATCGCGGCGCGCGGCGCGGCGCGGCGCTGCTAAACGACAATCCTCAACGTCGATCATGTTGTTCCGCGCGAGTAGAATGCATGCCACGTGTCTCCGAAGCTCTGCATGCGATCGATCTCTTCCGTCTATGCATTCTTTATCATCACCGGGATCCGTACGTACGCACACACTTTGACGACACACACGCTACTTGTGACACATGCATTACTGACTATTCACGTCTGTAGAAAACACGCGTCCTCTCTTCTTTATTCTTTCCGCGCCCTCGAAAGAACAAAGAAGGTAATCGCGCACTCTTACGTCGAGCGGTGCTTTTCAACGAAGACGTGTCACGGACATACTTGGCCGTACAACATGCACTTTGTAAGAAATAAGAGGAATATACACACTGCCCGATCGTTTTCACGAACCCGTACTTTAGCTACCTTCGGATATACCTTCCCTCCTACCCGAGTATCAATGTGCCGACATCGATCTTCAACCGGCGACGTTGAATACTTGAGAGTATATAGCTTCGCGCACACACGGTTGACTCTCATCTGCTTTTCTTGAGTGAAAATAATAATTGAAGAAGAATTGTAAACAAAACTTTGCGCAGTTTAGATTGTCGAAATTATCTTTACCTGACAGAAAATGTTCAAAGTTGCGATGAATCGTAGTTTTCCTGTTTTGCAATTATAAATGTTTCAAGGGCGTACACAGTGCGCAATTATATTTCATCACACTCGAGTGCTCCAATTGTCGTCGTTCTAAAGCGGGATTAGCGCTGAGCGTGAGCATCTTATTACGGACTACTCTAAACATAACGAAAGCTCGGATATTCAGAAACTCTCGGAAGAATGGAGTTATCGAATTTACTATCTCTCGCGGATGGAGTAAGTTAGCATCGGTCACGCTAGTCGGGTTATTGCAACGCGATACACAATGGGGAGAGACTCTTGTGGGGTGGGCGAAATAAAATGGAGGAGTGACGTAGAAAATGGAAAAGAGAGGAAGAAAGAGATTCTCTCGCGCGAGAATGAGAGAAAGAAGAACGGAAAGACGATGGGGGGAAAGATGCTCTGGCCTATCTATATTTTCTCTCTTCTCTTTCTTTTTCATCTATGCGACGAACGTATTATGCGAGCAGATCGAATCGCGGTGGCGGTGCCGACCCCTTAATGCATGACGCAGCTCCGAAGGGTGCGCGCGCTGCACCTTGCACCCTGCTGCACCCTGCACACGTATTCGATTGGGTGTGCTGCGTCGCAACGCAATAATATCGCAACGATCCATCACACCTCCGCTGTCAATAAAACATCTGGCAGTTTCTGCCACCCTCGCTCTCTTCGTTTCTCGCTGCTCTTACACTTTCTCCCGACTCTTTTGCGATCGTTTTCTTTTTACTATCTATTTCCTTTCTCTCTTTCTCATTCCCGTACTTTTTATTACTCCGACTACGTATTTATTGCGACTATACTTATTTGATTTTTTCTTCTTCCCTCGCGTTTCTTTTTGCTTGTCTTCTCTCTTTCCATCTCTTTTTCGGTATCTCATTTTCTCTCCTCTCGCCCGTCTATCCTACCTCTCTTCTATCTGTATATTTTTTCTATCAGCATTTTTTCCTATCCCACGTCTATTCGTTTTCCTCTCTGTGCGTTTCCATCTGTCTCTCTTACTCTCTCTCTCTCTTCCTCGCTCATGTATCGCGTCTACATCACGTCGGAAAAAGCATCCGCCGTCACCTCGTCGACTGACTTTTTGTTCGTTCGTAAAGGACCGCAGGTATTAATAATTCTGCCTGTGCAGTAGATCGAGACACGTGCCCGCCTGAACACGTGCTTATCCGCGCACCTGCATCCTGTAAAGAATCGCATTCGTCGAATGTCTAGCGCATGCACGATTCTCACGTAAATGAGCATTGAATTGGAATACTTTTATAAAAAGAGATAATGTACGGAGAAAATCTCGCGATGCTGATAGTAGAAACATTTTTAACGGCGAATGTAAACACGCGACGAGTTAATAAATATCGAGTATACAACGCATATTTGGTCGATAAAATATTTAATACAGTTAATATACACATGTAACAACGTAATCGCAACTTTAACGCACAAGCAATTATAACAAATAAATTGTTATTGTATTTTGTAAATATCGCTTCTGGATGTGAAAGATACACTCGGTTTACGCATCGGTGATCGTCGAACTTTTCTCTTAACCGTGTATCTGACATTATAATTGCACAATCCGGCAATACAAACAAAACACTATCGAAAATAATATCACGGAGTTTTTTTCCTACTCCGTATATTTTTAATAAATTTCTATTATTTTTGGAGTAATGTTTACTCCGAGTTGTTTTTCACTCATTGTCCGTTCAATGTTACTTTTCTTGAGGATGTTTGTAGCGAGTCTCAAGGAAAAAACGTTCTTAATAGTTTTCCTATCGATTTCTTATACATTTCGATTAACTCGACGTTACTAAAAAAAAGTAGAACACAGGACAGACAGAGCGAGTTATTTCTCGGTTCCGCTAGCTCTTATACCACCTTTTCTATGTATCGGCATGACGTATCTCATCCTCCACTCTTTCGATCGCGAATATTCCCGGAATGACGTGACGAACGGAATAATATGAGAATCGCGACAATGTCTTTCTTTCAGTGTCTTTCTCTTTGAAAACTGTCAGATTCGGATAATAATCCTAGCAAAATTCCGACTCGCCAATTTACAGCTTTGATATGAACGTCTCGCTGTGTGCGGATTAGGCAAGATTGAAATTCTTTGTGAAAATATATAACACTGTATGTATAAAAAGTGACTTTCATCAACTTTTTAAATATTTATGTGATACTTTAGCGGCAATATTATACATGTAACAAAATGTTTACATGTAAAAGAAATAACAAAGTATTATATTATTAAAAATATCTTAATTTAAAAAGAGAACTCGTACGTTTTAATATTTCGTAGAGTCTCTTAACAATTTAAAACTCACAAGTTTTATTAGATTTTATATGACTCCCGAGAACGCGTCCTTGAAATGGACGTCTATCGTTGTCGGAGAGACAGGGAAAAGCCGGTCTCTCTCCGCAAGGATTGGATTCTTTCATTGAATTGCAAAGCAGCGTTCGGCAAATTTAACGCAAGGTTAGAGGGATTGCGTCCACTGTTCCTGAAGGTCGTCGTCGACGTCGGACGTCGACGGACGACGCGACAGCCGTGCGAACACCGGTGTCGCTCTCTCTTCTTTCCTTTCGACGACGTTCGACGAGAGAGGAGAGCGAGGAGGGTGGAAATTCAATCTAGAGTGCCAATTATCGCAGAGAATCGGATACCATCTTGGTAAACGTTGAAAGATCTCGCGACGACGTAGAAAGAGAAGACGTTAAGATGACGTGATAAGGACATATATAACGTTTTCCACCCAAAGCATCTCTCGCTGTGATTACGTAATTAATAACAGAAATTATTAACGTTCGACAAGTAGCGTCGCAAAATTGGTCCCGATCGCGCCGCTGCGAACGCAGATGAAGGAACAATTGTTCATGCGGAAAAAGACGAAGCAAGAGATACAGAGAGTGGAAGAGAGAAAAAAAGAGACGAAGGGAGGAAGAACGTGATTCCGAGCGTAGACCTTTTTAGTAACGATGCAATAACATTACCACTGAGGTTCAAAGCCAAATGTGAATGAATGTATTTCACGTGTGCACGGGGAGAATCTAGGAAACGTACCTATCGCCGTATACAACGTCGTCGAGAGCGTGGAATATAAAAGAGCGTGGCTCTTTCCCACGAAAAGAATCACGTAATAATCTGTGTTGTGTCTTATTGCTGTTTCTGTCTGCGCATCGCATGCCCTCTCTCTTTCTCTCTCATTTTTATGTATTTTTTTATCGTTTTTTTCTTATCGCTTAGGTTTTCTAACACTTGTGTTGCTCGCCCTTAACGTTTTACATTGTAATACTTTACGTGATTCCGTTTTTTTTTTTTTTTTTCAATTTTTTTCATTCACTTTCATAAAAATAATTGAAATCTCTGCGTACAAATAATATAAATATGCGGAAGCTTGTTGTTTTTTTACTCAACGCGCAATTGTTTACTTGTTACTTTAATAAGCATAATATGTCTTCTGAAAAATGTCTCAAGAAAAGATTCTTAGAATAGTTAATATATGACAAATTGCTATCGAATTAATTTCAATAACAATTTTGGTCAATTAGTGATGTTCTATTCCGCTTTCGTCACATTGACTGTTTCCTTCTCGCTGTGTCGATAACTGATCGTAGAACACAACCTATTGTTTATAACGGAGAAGAATCATTTAGCGTGTGTACACGTCTAACCGTTCTCGTTTTGCTGCAGTAGCTTTGTCGAACGACGATGGGAGTATTTCGGTCATCGTGAAAGCTGGTCAAAACACTGGTTTGCCATGTCTGCTGGATGCAATCAGCGAGGAAACAGGAAAAGCAATCACATGCGACGATGCAAGTTTCCGTCGCAAGTGTGTATTGTGTGTTGAAAGCTGTATTTCCTGTGGCCGCAGTAAGGAGAGAAAATTAGATAATATTTACATATATACAATACCGGTCATTTATTTTGTAATCTTTTTGTACATGTTTCTGCCTTATGCATGATTTAAAATTTTTGTTTTTGCTTCGCATACTATTTTATTTAACGATTTACTGAAATTAAATCGCACCGCGGGATTATTTGCAAGAAATAAATAAACTGAATTTGATATTTCTCTGCAGATGATAAAAAAATATTCTCCGTGATTTTTTCACGACTTTTTTTTACTCAGATCTCAAATATTTTTTAATGACGAATTCGTTGTGGAAGCTGAATTCTGCCACGCTGCATTATACAAATGTGATTTGCGTTACATCGAAAACACGTACATGCAAAGATAACATCAATAAGTGAAGTATCGAACGTATTAAACGTCGCCGTCTCTCGATGAAAACACTTTTTGGTAATGGAAAGAGAGAGAAAGAGGGGAAAAGAGATAAATAACAGCTCACATATTATTACTTACAGTGCTCTTCGATTTCTGAAGGGACGGACACATTATGCGGGCAGAAACCTGTCATTTATAAGGGTCATAAAGTCGGAATTAGTAAGCGAAATTGGACGCGTAATTATTTCCCGCAGTGAAAGAAGGGTCATTTCCAACTGCGCGATATGTCATTAAAGACTATTCGAATTTTGTTGCGTGTCGGTTTGACGGTTGTGAATTTTGTACGTACGAAATATCACGCTTATGGAAAGGTGGCGAAAGAAGAGGGACGACAACTCGGCGTTGTCTATCGCCGCTTGATTGCGATAAATCAGTTCCGAGAAATATGTGTGTATATATGTGTATACACCGCCGGTTGCTTTCTCGATCACAATCGAGCACGCATGCACATAATTTTAGATAATTTTCTTTGCCGCGCGAGAGAAGTCGGGGCAAACATAAACCGTTACTCAGAACTCATCGAGTAAATCATAATGCACATTTGTTTGACCTAAAACAATCGGAATCGATTTCAGAATTCTGGGAAATATAAAACAGATTAATAATGTTTTTTGTCATGTTATATCATAGTTTTTTTTATTGTCTTAACTCTATTTATAATATAGTTAAATGGAAATACAAAAATATAGACACAAAAAAGTAAGTATGAATTATGTAAAACTGACTTTTGTCACAGTCTCCTCTTGATGTGGAATATTGATTGTTTATTAAATGATTGTTTCTGGTGGTTAAATATTCTTATTCGAAGAATATTTTATAGAAGACACACACACACGCACATATCAATATAGAAAAGCCGATTCGGCGTAGCAGCCGCCCTACTTGGTGTCAAATATTTCCTTAACAGTTAATGTCAATTACATGCTGGAGCTGATAAGTAAAAAAGCAAATACGTTTTCGCGTGTGCAGAGGAAACGAAACGGATCCGGCTTTTTCCGCCGCACTTTTAAAAGCGTCGAGTCCGTCATGGGCTTTTCGTGCGGAAATGAAAAACGAGGGTGGAGGAACGAATTGATAGACTGGCACGTACCGCGTAAAATCGCAGCTTCGCCTGACGATTTCAGTGAAGAGACTAACGAACTGACGCTTGATAGATCGTAAATGTCGTTTGTACGGTAGTCGAGTAATAATTTCATTACATCCAAATTATAATTACGCTTTCGAGCTCTCGTACCGTTTAATTTAATGAGGTTGGTCCTGCCGATGTCTTTAATGGCTTTTAATTCTATTTTGGTCTGTGCGTTACATTATCATATCTATAATGCTCATGTCCCGTCATGTAGAAGAGAGTTAATAAACAATAATTTAATTATAAAAAATTTTAACTAAACATATCACACGTATGTGCGTATATAGATGAGTGCATGTATCTTGTAATAGTACGGTACGCGAACGCAATGCGATAATCTTGTATGTTTATTGTCGTTTCTTTTCTCTGCGATCGGCTCCTTACCGTATGTGTGTAAATCAAGTCCGTGTTCAGCGTAAACGTCTGCATCTACACGCGTAATTAAAAAAAAAAAAACTTACGAGCAACGCTATCTTTATTTCGCTTCAAATGAATTGCGTGCTCCAATTTGTCAAACAGCAAGCACCGTCACATCGCCCTTACAGAAAAGATCTTAATTTATTTTTATTATCTTGGCTAGCCGCGGTAATAATTCGACGACGCTTCTCATCTTCACGTCTACGGCGGCATTAAAGCGCGCCGGTCGTTGAGAAACGACTGGTGGAATAAATGTGGTCATTATATTTGATTAAACTTTTTTACGGAAATGTCAAGACGCGGACACATCGCGTCGCGCGCAATTAAAACGTATCTTAATAGCGCGCGACCCATCGACGACGGTTGACTTATGAAGCGCGGACTCGTAGTAATTGCTTATGAATATTCGAATTCACGAACAGGGGTTTGAGATGCAAAATCGTAAAATTTGTAAGAAGCGAAACGCAAAATGCAAGCGCAAAAGAGAGATCACATGTTACGTGAATTATTGTCTCAGAATTTTTCGATAACTTATAATAACAATCAAAGACTAGAGACAGTCATCTCTCGGCGCAATTTTAATATAAAATATTATTATTATTTTTCCGATATAAATATTGCTCATCAATTATGTCGTTGTTATTCGACTAGTTTATGTGATAACTAATACACCGTTCTCGTAACAAAAAGTGACAAGTCACTGCGTTTCTACACGATCATAACAATCTTCAAGAAATCAGCCAACCAGTCAACGATGATATCTATCATCTGAATGTGCAAATGCACGACGAACTTTTATTGCAATTCGACGTTCGCCGATTTCGCAAGAGTCGATTGCGGGTATTCGTGGTCGAGAGACGTCATCAGGGCCGTTACACTTACGCGACCTGGAACTACTACGCGGCCGGCAGGAACAGCTTGTCGGAGAACCGACCTCAGCAACGCCAGATGCGTCACAGACGGCGACGGTTTCCAGTCTAACAGCAGCAACAGCGTCAAACGGCGCGACTACCAACAGAAGCAGAAGCAGCAACATCGGTGACATTACGATCGCGACACTTGATCCTCTTCTCTCCCGTCCCTACGAGTCTCTTCCTCTCTTCTCTCCCTCCCCCCTCCCACCGTTCTATCCCTCGCTTCCGCGTATCCTCGCCCTTTTCTCCCTCGGTTTCTCTCGCGTCCTGCAAAGGAAGTCGGTTCCGTGAACTTTGTCGGATTCGCTCCACGCGCATCCAACACGATGGTGTAAACAGAAGCGGATAGAGATCCAAATACGCGCCACTTGTGTGAAGTTGGACGGGGGGAGCGGGTGTAGCCGCACCGATTCTCGCGCATAACGGGAAGCTTGTCAACTCAAACAATGCCGGCGTAGCCACGAGACCGTCTCGAAGTTGCGCTGCAAGTAGCGGGCAAGGGACAAGAGCGATGCTACTAAGGTACGAGAATAAATCGCGTATATGAAATACGCTCAGGCGCAAAGTCGTCGCTTCTCCACTTTTTAACTGATTCGATACAAATAAAACCTCATCAAAGAAAATATAAAACGTTGTGTTTAATATAAAACGGAGATATTGTATCTTGTGTGTGTGTCGTGCTGAGAAAACAAATAATGAATTAAATATCGATTATTGCACACACGATCGTAACACACGTTCTAATGTTTATGTAGTTGGACTCGAGAAGAGAAGTATTCACCTATGAGCTGTGTCGCAGAAGAGGAATTATATAATGGCGGGGCATGCTTTTCCTCGAGTTTTGAAGCCAAGCAGAAGCAGACACGAACTGCTGGTTTCTGAATGTTTTATTCATCACTAAGACTTCGCGCAGCGACCGGGGAAAGATTCTTAATGTGGTCGAAAAAAAAAAAAAAACGCATTTTCCCCCCTACCGCTTCCTCGACGAAGTTGACTCCGTATTTGTACGGTACATTTGTCAAGGTAGCGGGGTAAAGGTGTTATATTTAGAGTTTCGCGCACATATAGTATAGTAGTACAACGTTCCCATTCCGCGCGTGAAATACCAGCTATCTCGCCGCGCAAAATGTAGGATCACGGGCAAGTTATGTGTAACGAGCGTGAATATATGTAGAATATGGAAATCGCACGGCTTGCATAATGACGCACTCACTTTCTTTCCGCTATCTTTACTTTCCCGCCTTTCCACACGCATTCCGCACATATACCTATATCTACGTGTATAATTCCGTGTACGTCGCGCTCTGTGGCGATAATCTACTGCTGCGTGTTACGTGCTGTAAATATTACGCGTCATGTACAACTATATATACGCGGGAATTAGCGCGCGACTGTTTATTTATCTTTTTGTTTTTTGTTTGTTTTTTTTTAATTTAAATAGGAAGGATTTTATCAGTCAACCGTCAAGTGTGCATTTTCCGTGTCGCAGATATCCGAGTCAAAAGCACTCACGACACAAATGCTCTTCTTTTGTTCATAAGTCTTTTATAAAAATTACATCGTACGCGTAGATATTATTTATTAACAATATAAAGTCGACATAATTATATTATAAATCATAAAATAACTGAAGTTATTTAATAATTAATAATTGATTGAGTAATGATTCAGTAATTGACGTTATTTCGAAATAATTAATTTATTGTTGAAGAATTAATTATATCGAGCAAAACCTAAACACACATACATCTAACATTCGGATTCTCACTAATAATGTAAAGTGCGACAGGTGAATAGGTTCGAAGACCGTTGCACACGCGCAACAAACCAGTATAATCTTGACCTAAATTGCGTGGTACGGCACAGCGCGGGTACCTGTTAGGTCAGTTCCTTTGTGCCGCGGGAAGACACTCTTTGTCAAAGAGGGAAACGAAGACTCTAATTAGAGAGCCGGGTTACTTCCTGGTACCGTTTGCCCCCACACTGCGCAACATAGGACAGATCCGGTTGGGTAGTCTGGGGGGAAGGCAGAGTAACTATGCCACAAAGCGGAGGTCTACATCAGCGGCCGGATGTTACCGTCATGGGGATGTCGAGATGGCTGAAGTGGCTTATCCCACCCTTCCCGAGCTTCGCCAACTTGCAACTTGCGAAATAAACAGAGTCAAAAAAATTCGATTTCAATCATTCTCATTTATTTCTTTTTATTTCTCTCTCTCTGTGTGTGTGTGTGTGTGTGACATTCCCTCTTTCTCTAATATATCGATAAATTCGATGAATTTATAGATTAGATTGCAACACAATGAGAAAAAAGTTTTACGCTTATTTATATAACATTCCGTCTTTGTCGGCGAACGTTTTGCGTTGCAATCTTCTTAAAATTTATCTTTACTGACATCGAGATTACGTAGTTATCGCACACATGTGTAATCGAGAAACATTTCCGCGATCTCCTGTACATCTAAATTATTTCATCGCGGTGGAAGCTATGTATTACGCGAAACCGAATATGCCAATCAAATGCCGCGAAGCCCTTGCGGGACTCTTCTCTTGTTTGATTTGATGAATTCGGCCGTGTAATGTGCGGCTCGCGAACGAAATAAATGATATTATTATAGCGGGTCTGAATACCGACAGAGTTTGAGTTGAAAAAATATCGCGGTATCGTCTCTCGTCACGTGGCCGTGTGCAATTGGAGCCCCGGCTTTATGGTGCTGCTTGTATAATATGGCATCACATTATACGAGTATACGCGGTCCAAAGGTTTCCATAATAACTGCCGCAACAATCGCGCTGAGCGGCGTAGTTGTGAGTATCAGGAACATGGAACAGGGAAACCGCACCTCTTTTTCCACCGACGAAAAAGAATCCGCAAAATAAGAGAGAAGTATACAGAGGAAAAGTTGTTGAAGGGAAATTGCGTATACGACTTGAGAGGAGGAGGGAGAAAGGGAGAACTGTCTGCGTGCTGTATCAATATGACTTAATGAGAAAATGTGGCGAAATCGCCAACATTTTGCCGTATTATATCGTAGATACGTCAAAGTCAGGGGCTCCGTCGTCTCTTGTGAAGCGAATTCCCGCGTTTCACGTATTCTCTGCAGCTTTTGAATTTTCTCCTTCACTCATTATACCGAACGACGCAGCGAATACTAACGAATGTTAATCAAGGAAACTTAAATTCTTTCGATATTTCTCAAACGGGTCCGACCGAGAAGAAGTCTGAGGGGGAGGAGAATGTATAAGCTCCTTGTCTCTCCTCGAGCGCTCGTCGAATGCTCCTTGGCGCGAAAGTGAGTCCCTCGTCTCTCAGAGGTTGTTGCTCAATTTATCTTTTATATAACGAACGCGTTAGAGCGAGCGGGAAAGTTGCTTTCCTTCGCGGGCAAATAATATCGCGAACGAAAAGAAAAATTTCAACCTCGAAAGCACTTCTCGCAACAAAGTTTTTAATTACGGCGGCGCGGGGCGCGATCGATCGCACGCGACTCGGAACAACAACGGATTCCTCAGCCGAGCAAACAATCCCCTAATTGTATACGGTTTCCTCTTTCCCGATACGGGTGTTCGCGAGGCGAAATGTCGACTTGAAAATGTCTATTGGTGGGGTTCACGTCGCGCGCACTTCCTTCGATCGCATAGAAAACACGATTATTACTTCAAGCTACTTCGAGAAACTCCAAAAGTGTCAGCCGTTGATTCGCCTATTTACACTATCCTGCATTCACGCTGTTAAATTTAATGAGGAATCGTGCAGAACTTTTTCTCTCTTTCTTTATTAATAACATTGTTACTTATTTTAATTTAGTTAAAAATAAATAATATTAAGATATGAAAAACATTTAATTTCACGTACATTCATACACACACACACACACATATATATATATATATATATATACATACTGAAAATTGCACGTCGCTTGCTTCTTTCAATCGAATTTCTTTCCACCAAATTTAGTAGTAAGATCTCGGCGGTATACTACGAGGCTACAATTAAATGACGCAGAAGAAATAAGGGGACGCGCGATGCAATCTCGAAAAATCAGAGTACACATAATACACATAAACGATGGGTCGAGACTAAATTATCGTCGTTTCCCCTCGCGGCGGGACGTTCGAAAATTCGATCATGCAGCACTTTATCTTGCGTCGTTCCTTTTTAAGTCTGCGTCGGGGCAGATGTCACGGCGTAAAGGACGGTTATAAAATCTCGAAAATTTATAATACACCAGAGTTATTGTGTTCGATCGTCGCGCGCGTCTTTTAAGAGATGTGAAAAGCACTTTGTCGGTTGAATGCTTCGCGGCACTCCCTTTGTGAGTCCCTTTGTGAATACGATCTGTTCGCGAAAAGGCTCTCGTGCCCATCTCGCAGGAGTCACTATCGGCTATCAAATAAAGTACACATCAAAAACGTGGATGGTTTTACACTAGACAACACGATTGAATCTCGTAACTAGAGAAATGAGGGACCTTATTGATTAAATAACAAATTTATCAGCAAGAATCGTTTTCACGCGCGCTTTCTTTTTCGAACATTCTACGATCTCGGAAACATTTTTATTTTCAAGAGAAAAAACTGTTGGTACTACAATATCGAATGTTCTATTCGACATGTGCGAAATTTGCAATAAATTACATTGATGTTCCAAACCTGATTATCGATAAACATTTGTTCAGAATGCAACTCTCAACTCGGACAATCGAAATTCTATTTTCTAATGTAAAATAGTTTCATTTGTGTATAAAATTTCCGAAATATAAAGTTACGTCAGTCGCGCATAAGTTTAATAACTGTGAACAAATCGAAACATTAAAATTGCAGGAGGCAAAGTCGATACCGAGATCAAAAAAGGCGAGTCAAGTTTGTTTCGTCGGAACATCTCCCAACCTGTGTTACCGATTCTCTCTGTGCCGGGGCTAGGTTAAAAAAAGCCTCGACTATGACACGACGACAGCGAGAAAATCTTTATTTATGAAACTAAATTTACACGTCGCTTTACTAAATCCATCGTTCCTTTTCGGGAAAAAATAACAAAAACGATAACCAACACGCGTTGCAAATGCAGTTTATAGCAAAAATACTGTCACTAATTAAAGGTATTTCATTTAAAAATGTAAAAGTTTGACGAGTTAAATAAATAAATAAAGACGAAGAATTTTTCTCGAAATAGTTTTTACTAGTTTCAATGTACAGCTCTTACATCTATTTTAGAACTCGTTACGAACAAAAACACAGAGACAACAGATCTCACGTATTTTCTTTTTTTTTTTTTTTTTTACTGCGAAGTTTATGTACGATCTAATAAAAGAAAGTGTCGCTCGTGAAAATGCAAGCTCGGTCTTCAGGAGAAGATGCACAACGTGAGTTTTCATCTGCGCACAATAGTAGCCGATTAAAATACCCAGAACGCTCGTACGCGATCCGTCGATCAAATATGATGTACATTGGCCGCACGCCAATATTGTCCCACTTTATACAAGCGCGGCCCTGTGTATCGGGCCGCATGAACGGCGACGATGATTAGGAAGTCACAGTTTCGAAGTACGTGCGTGCCATTCGAATGGGAAATGATTGAGTTTGATCGAGAAAATTTACGGGCGCCGCGCTCGGGGGGATAAGTAAATCGCTCGGCCATCGGCCGACAAGATTTATCATGAACAATTCTTTCCGCGAAGTAACCACGCGCGCACAGAAAGAGAGGAGAGAGAGCTAGAGAGCAAGAATAACTTTCGGAAGAGCAAAAGTTGCGGTCGGGGAAACGTAATTTCGTGGTTCCAATGGGAGCAGACTGTTTTCGCGCGATGGAACTGCGCGAGGGAAGAGAGGGAGTTTGTTGCATGGTACGAACAAATATAAGAAAAGACGCGGGAAGAGTTTTCGAATGTGCGCACCACCTCTCTCGTACACATACCCATACCGGACGTATCGACAAATGGCGTCGGTCGTGCGACCAGAATCAATATCCATCCCCCGATTTATTACCTTACGGCCTTTACGCGATTTTTCAGTCCGGGATAATTAACGCTAACGGTTGACACCGACGTGACGCGTTGTAAAATCCTTGCTGAGTGTTAAAACATGGCGGAAAAAAAAAGATATTTACAGCTCGCGCTCGCGATCGACACGTAAAACGATAAAGCTTCCGACGGAGCGCGCGCGTTGAAACACACCGCTGCTGGAACACAACGTTGACGTAAACGACAACAAATAGTACATCGTGTCATTTACTGCCTGTTTGATAGTTATCCCTAGTGAAACGGACGAAACTCGGTGGCGACCGGTGAGCATTTGAGTGTAACACTCGCATGCAATAAAATGACGTGGCGTTTTTAATGGATATTTAACGGATAGAAATCACGCAACGTTCGGGACGATGTTCTCTTATTACGCTTTCAATGTTATTCGCAATCGCGGTTTATATGTAACGCGTTATTTTTGCTGGATTAGCTCTCTGCGGGATGAATGACGGGGGTAGGACGGACGCGAGAATTCGAGGGATTGTAAGGACGAGACGAGTGCTGTCAGTGGCACATGCCGCAGATGAGCTCTCTGATTGGTCGCGATCTATCTTTTCTTTCTGTCTCTCGTCAGATTTCGCATACACACGTTTTTCCGTCTCTCCCTTTCTCTCTCTTTCTCTACTTCTGTCTCTTTCTCGTCACTTTCGCTTCCTCTTCCTCCTCTTTTGTCTGTGCGCAAGCAAGCGACCTAGATGAACCAACAAACCAGGCTGTAAACGGAAATGAGGCGAAACCGAAACGGATGATGGACACGAGGCAGCGGTCGCGACGTGTTTGCGAAATAAACAATTTCCACATGGACCGAGGAAGAATAACACTCTGTCACAAGTTATCCGCGCGGTAGAGACCGCACACGAGTCGCTTGAATTTTCGTGAACTTTTGTGTTCAAGTTACGATATTTTTCCGGAATATACAATAATTCCGCTCCAAACGCAAACGTTTGATCGCGCGCAAAAGTTGATTCAAAAAGAATACAAGTTTATCTTTTGAAAATGTAAACGTAAATAATTTCTCTCACGTTTCCGTGTAGCGAAAAAACATTTGTTCGTTTGCGAGGAAAAGTATTAAATTTTACACAAAAACCATATGCAGTTTTCACGAAAATGTTAAGTTCACGTTTCGGACGTGATTGTTCATACATTATGAATTATCTTACGTATAGTATTCGCAACAATATTATTCCAACCTGTTCTTCCCTATTTTCGTTCATCTGCAATTGCGGGCCGATGTTTGTCTTGCCTTCTCTTGATAAATGCACTCGGTGTTCGCGGAATGCGTTACCGAGCCGTGTGAAAGACCTTGGGCGAGAAGGCACGTCCATAGATCACAACCGAAGGAGAAAAAGAAATGGCAGAGAAGAAAAACTAAAGAGAAAGAGAAAGCAAGATCGGGTAAAGAACACGGTAACCCACAGTCGTGTACACACTGGAGCAATTCTCGGTGTGCCATTATGACTCGCTGAATCGCAGAAGGCGCGGGAACGGTGAAAAAAAAAAATATCTTCTCGCATTTCTTGACGCATAATCGCATTTCACATACATGTCGAAAAAATACATATCAAATTGTTATGAATTCTGCGATTTTTAACGATTACAACGATGAAAATATTCGCAATTTAAGTGCACGAGCATTTTTATAACCCGTGTTTGATTGAGCGCCGTGTCTATGTTAAAATAACGCGATAACATGTGCCCGCAATAAATCGATCCTGTGAGGAGTAAATCACGTTTTTCCCCGGTGTTCTCATTTATCTTGGCTGTATTTACAGAGTGTAATGAAAGAAAAACAAAACAATATGATGTATGTGTTGATTAAAATCAACACTTTATTTACCAAGCGTTTCTTATGTTTTCTCGATATTTGAACGATCACGCAGCAACTTATTCGTTTCATCCCCTCTGTCCGTATTGAGATGGAAAGCAGATGAGACGCCCGAAAGAAGAGATATATCTCTATGTCTCCTCAATTTCGTGACGTTCTCTATTTATTCGCAATTATAACCGGTTTAGACTTTATCTCACGTAGAAGAAGGAAACAAGCGCGTCTGTTTAATTTCGAAGAGAGAGGATCGTCTTGATTGACGGGTATTCCCGCGACTCTCCAACCTCGGAGTCTCGTGTTGTAGACGAGTCTGCAGGTCAGTCTCTTTCTCCTTCCCTACTATCTCTCGTGTATGTTACTCGGAGTGTTTCTCGAGTGGGAAAATACAACAGTGAAAAAAGAGAGAGAGAGGAAGAGAAAGAGGTGGAAGAGACATTGTTCGTTCCACGGTGAAGCGCGGATAAATCTGTCTGGAGTCCGCGGGCCGAGGCCGCAGATTATGGAAATCCCCGAGAAACGCGCGAACAAACGCGCGCGAGACGAAACGACGAACCCCTTCAAAAGCTTCCTACAAGCTCGACTGCGGTACTCTCGTCGGCATTGTTTGCTCAACGGCGTTGCTTACGATGGTGGCTGTCATCGCACGAGTGAGCTGGCCCTTCGTTCGCTCGTTCGCTTCGCGTCGCGTCACCTTCTCTTCTCTTCCCCGGCTTTAGGCGCCGTTTTTTTCACCGGCTATTGTTTGGAGCACCACTTTTCACGGACACCCCAACGTGCGCGTTCTCGGACAATGTCTGACGTAAGAGCGTCCACGCGCGCACATGTGGGTGCTACGATAACACTTTTTCCGTATGACACACGGGACTCTCAGCGGCAAGTTCTCCGTTCGTTTCAACGTGTCGCTTCAATAATTGCGAGCGGAGTGTACACGTTGCCTTGTAGCAAATGACGATAAGAGCTGAGCCAGCTGCGGGTGTGTACATAGGAGCCTATTGAACCCCCAAGTGGAACAAGTCCATTTTTTTTTACCTTTCAGAGAAGCGATATCGGGCAAAGGCTTGCTCAAAGTTTCCGAGGTATAACAAAAAAACGAAATCGAGCTGGCATAAATGCATCGTGACAATATCGAAATACTTCTTCATGTTTACGAAAAAATAATTTCACACCGTGAATACGTGTAAGAAATATATTTTTTTTAACTTAACCACATTGTTGTATGTCGAACTTGCGCCGCTTGGGAGTAGAACGGCTCGCGCGTATGTACCTCCATATTCGTCAATGTAGTTCGGAATTTTAGATTGTTATTCTCATACATTGTTGGGGGGACAAAAGTTTTCTTATCTGACTCCTCCGATTGTGTGTACATCTGAAAATCTCGGTCGGATCCACACAACTTGTTTGTTTGTTTTTTTTTTTTTTTTTTCGGCCCAGAGAGAGAGAGCAGCTCTCGAGTAACCCGATAGTTTCGGAACTTTTGTTCCCTCTCTTCTTTTCCTAAGCTCCCTATGGACCTGTAGCTTCTATTATTATAATAACGCGATCCGTCCCGACAGATAGATCTCGTCGATCGAAGCATAAAATGACCGTAACGTATTCATTCGGGAGAAGTAGAAGAGAAAAAAAAGGGGAAATTTTAAACATCTTTTGTTAATGTCTGTCTCGAATACACTATGAAATTATTGAAAAACATGTAACTAGAAAAATTAGATTTAACGGTTTACAATCTTTTGACCGCAATGCGTAAACATAAATGTTACACAGTGCTCTTTCTTCGAATAACGTAAGAACGTCGTTTCCACGCCAATACGAAAATCAATAACAATGACAGTTCAAATACTAGATCCGGAAAGACTCGAGAAAACGCTTCATTTGCTAACGATGGGAGCTCTTTGAATGGGGAGTGGCATCGGAAGTAGCGACCTCATCAATAGTAAAAGAAAGAATTAGACACGCACACACACACACACACACACGGGGATTGCGTTGAGCCTGGCGAGGGAACGAAATTCGAAGGGACGGATCAAAGAATTCGCTCGTCTTGCTGCAGGGTTAGAGACCGGGTGGAGGATTTTCACTGCGTGAAAAATCTCTTTCGCACATTTTCAGCAAACTTAATTCGCGCTCTGCTGAATTGCATATATTATCACCATCCGCTTCCTGGATATGCTTACGTGAAATTGAAGGGGGCAGCAGCCGACTGCGCACACGGAGCGAATTTATTAGCTCTAATTTCTTTTATGCCCCAGTCAAAGGTAAATCTGCTACCTGCGCGCCATATGTACAATATTATCTCAAAGACTCTATTTCATCGACGCGACGTGTTTTTTTTTTTTTTTTTTGTTATAATACGACCGCAACAAATTTGCGCGCACAATACATCTTTATTGATCGAATTTCTATTTAAATATTATAGGCGACTATCGTATAATGTTTCTGTCGTATGTGGTCGCGTAAACGCGAAATATAATATAAACGGTTGAAACGAATGTAATGAATACTTTTCGAAATCAATAATACGTATGATTATACTATCGCTCATGTTACCTGTCATAACCCGCGGCGTTTTACATTATAACACTGGGATCACGTACCTGGAACAGAAAGAATAAAATTTAATTAGTACAATGCCACTCGTCGCGACAATCAATTAATCAATCCATACAACATACATGCGCGCACACACACGCACGGCGAATCCAATGTGCATTCAATAAGCAACGACGGGGAGATACGCACACACATGATTATTTCACGGTAACATACAATTAAATCGGTAATTTCAGGGATATGCTAAGCTCAATTTGAGCTTTTCAACTAAATTTAAAAAGAAAAAAAAAAGAAATAAGTTTCTATTGATTTTCGCGGAATCAATAGGTATACGTTTTATTTGCTACCGTCTCTGAAATTGCCGATTCAATTCAATGACGGATTTATCGAGAAAAGATAGCACGGTGAAAAACTGAAATCCTATCGGACTCGGCACAATAGGAGGAGCTTTGCACGACATACTGTTTGATGATTCGTTAGCGAAACGCCACGTTACCCACGTAGCGGAAAAGATTACTGACGCACCGATAGGTTCCCAATGATAAAACGCCCCTTCAGCGGGATTACGAATTCACGTCCCGTGCGCCTTATTTCGTCGGGAGGCTCGAAATTAGTTTTATCCGCGTACGATACGTGCAGGTGTGCGGAGCGGGCGGCACGTCACCCTCTCTCACTTTCTGTCTCTCTCACCCCCGTGACGGAGAGGAAGAAGGGCACGTGGTACCGGGAAGAGAGTAATCTGCTATGGAAATTGCCAATGGTCCAGCGCGCAGGATCCGGGCACGGCATTGTTGGATACGCGATCGCAGCAGCTGCAGCCGCGATTGCACCGAGAGCACGTGGGTAGGAAATAGCCAAATATGCTTTGCGAACTACTGATATACATGATTCGCTATGTATCAACGGATGATATACATCATTCGTTTTTACAACGACGACGACGACGACGACGACGACGACGACGACGACGACGACGACGATGTCGACGATGACAACGACGTCGAGATTCCGACGACGATGAACCGACGAGACACAATAGCGGAGTATCTCACGGAGGGAGGGATAGGGGAAAGTGTCGCGTGATCCCAGAAACAATATACAACCACACATACCGTGTAGCATTAACGTTTAACGTTCCGTTACACGCGAAAGCTTTGGCCATCCGCGACGATAATCGAGACAGATCCTCTGAGACGAGAATTAAATCCCTGGGATTTTCCACAACAAGTGTGTCTGTCGACGAGATGTTTACTGAGGCTTTCTAAAAAGTTCGAAATATCTCTGTTAAAATAGAAAGAGAACGCGTGAATACGATGTAGAAAGACAAAAAATAGCAACAAATAAAATAGCTACAAGATTTCAGATACGTAGCTAGCATCATTTTATTAGGACTTCCTGCTTGTGAAATTTATTTTATACTTTTTTTCTTTCCCTCGAATTTCTAAAAAATAATTAAATTATTTGGTATTGATTTTCATTCTTATAGAAGTGTCAAATATAAAGCGTGTAATACATTTTATAGAAAAAACAAAGATGTCAACAATGAGATTTCTGTTCAATTTTTAATCAGTATGTTTGCAATTCTGTTTTGTTATAAATTGAGGCAAAAGCGTCGTGACGTACGCAAAACGTAAATCAGAATTTTCGAGGCAAATACTTTCGGAAGGGAGAGCACAAAGAGACATTCTCTTCTTCTTTCTCTCCCTCTTGTATATAATATCTCTCTTGTCGAGACGTGCGACTCATCAAGAGGATTATACAGCTATATTCCCCTACGTCTTCTCAGACGCGGTAAATGCAATCTGTCAACTCTTTTCGCTACCATCGAGTGGCAGCGCAACCCTTCATGGATTAGCGCCTCAAGAATCGCGCAAATTGCGTAAAAATTACTTCACATTGATGATCCACTAGAGGATTTTGATGAATGAAAGGATTTGAGCATTTCGAAAGAATTAAGGAACAGTATCGTGGTTCTCTCTAGCGATAAGAACACAAGGACGATATTAGAGTCAAATTCTGTCCTGCGTATAAGAAGTATTTGCGAAATACATGATCTGTTGAGTAACGTGTGCACGAGACTTAACTAGGTATTTGGTTGAAAAATAGGATTTAAAAAAATTGGAACATTTTTAAAAATTTTTTATTCCCTTAAATTAAACGGTATTATATAAAATGCATATTTTTACGTACATATTTATTGATGTTTGAACATTTGCTCTGATTTTGATCCCATTTTTGTGGCAAATATTCCTTTGAAAACGTTTACGTATATTATCAATCTATGTGCACAACTTACAACAATATGAAAAATATAGAATATTACACTTGTAAACAATAACGTAGGAAAAAATAATGTGGGATATGCTTTGTTAAATTATCGTTATTGTTTTAACATGCCGTTCCACGCGCAAAGTGACCTGAATGTACGACGACATGCACGTTGCGACATTTGAAATGATTTATTATTATCCACTCTGCAAATATCTTTCTGTCCGGGAGATTACCATCAATGTCACCGGTAATGGCAAAGCGACGTGTGCGGAGCTTCTGCATGGCTCACAGAAACACCACAAATTACTACGATGTACGTCTACTCAGATAACGTTCACAGAGAGGCTGTGTGCGCGCGCCTTGGAATACCGCACAGGGAGAGAAACGGAGAACAATGATAGGTAGTGCTTTGTGCTAATCTTAATACTATGAGAGGCGCGAAAGACCGGAGGAACCGGGCGAAGGGAATGAGATTGACGAAGACGAGGTGAAACGCGAAGCAGAACAAGGACGGACTATATCACAGAGCCACTCCGGGTTCACTCAGTAAACCCCCTTTCGTTGGACCTTCCAGCCTCCCTTTTCCATCTATCTGGCGCTCACGGTGCATATAGGGGACCCCAACCACGACCTGCCATTTCGTCGTGGTTTGATCTTTTGCCACCCTCTTGGCCTCATCCGTCTCTCACTGTTAATCCCCTCCTCCTCCTCCTCCTCTCTCTCTTTCTCTTCTATTCTGGCCTGTGTTTCACCACCTGGTCCCCCTCTCTTTATCTACCGCCTATAACCACCGTTTTGCGTTCCTTGGTCCGCTGCTGGAAGGTATTCCAGTATTTGAGTAATGAGCCGGAGAGCTTCCACGTGCTAATCCAGATCCACCTTCCTTCTCGCCCCTCGTCGGCGGCGGCCGCGTGGGCTCGCGAATATCGCGGTAACATCAAAACCATGCGCCCGCAGAGACGGATCCGAGCAGCCGAGTAGATAGAGCAACAGATATCTTCGTCCGGAAGGATTTCCGAGAATCTAAGCCGCAACCGGGAATTCTCTGGTCCCTCGCAATTTGCTGCGATTCGCTGTAAATGCATAGACGAATCCGGTAGCCTACGCTGTCTGAACGTTATTTTGTTCCGAATCGTCGACCGACCTTGACGTCGAGACCGGAGCTCTCTGCGTTTGCCACGTAATCCGTTTCGCAATTGCCGCCAGTGAAAATTTATATACATATATATAGATATATATATATATATATATATATATATGTATGTATGTATATATATATAATTATATATACTATATAATGCGCACACACAAAATGCATATAGAACGATCATAACGTCTCTTTTGTTCCGCACGGCGGCCGAAAGAGATTACGAGCACGAGCGGTATAAGAAGGGTTTAATGGAGTTAATTTTCCTAATGGAGTTCTCTCGCAAACTTTTATGAAGATCTATTAGCGTTAAAATGACCTTAAGCAAAATTATTGTGCTTTGAACTTCGATTCTCATAACTGATGCAGAATAACCGTCAAAATAACGAGTCTTGTTGCACTTTATCAAAAAATTTGTACGAAATAAATAATAGGACTCAGCAGAAATACGAGATTGAAGATTTGATCAACGAGATTATATCTTATCTCTCGAGAAAAAGAAGAATATATTTATTCTGTTAATATAAATTGTTTCATTGTCATCGTATTACTGTCGCTCGCACGTGCGTCGACAATTGATTAACGCGGACCTTCAGTACAACGTTAGTGGTGTCCCTTTTTCGAGTGATGACGCGTTGATTTATCATATCTGTCCCGAGGGAAAGGCCGAAATCTCAGCGACAATAAGCGTCGGGTACAGTCCTATATCTGGTCTGTTCTTCAACGCAATCGTTTATTACAACCGGTTTGTTTATCTTTGCATCTGTCCGACTCGGCGAACCCTTAATAACTGTCGAGTACCTTCGCTTTGGTCTCTCCTACCCCTCTCGCATCCTGGACGAGATCCTTGATCCCTCCCCTCGCGGTTCTGAATTCAACGGAGCTAACCTCATGGAAAATACAGTATAATCGGCACTTGCGATATACCATTGCCTGATGCGATGGCGATCGCAATGACGTTGTCTCACGTGGTGGTCCCCGTCTAATGGTAGCTTCGGGACAAGGAAGTGTAAGAAGGACGGCGATGCGGAATGAGGGCCGGCTGGCGCGAGACGCGACAAAGTTGGCTCTGAAATCCAATTAATTCAGCCCCGGTCGTAGACAATGCCGTCGCCATCTTGATTTGGAAATCTAATTTACCCGCTCTTTATTTATGATAACGCCCGGCACTCAACGTACGTCGCGCGGGCGGGCACAAGGGTTCGACAAAGGATTGAAGATGATAGGAAGAGAAGCCGTCATATTCAGCTCGGTGACTCGGGCGGTGCCAGACGCACCTACACTCCGGTGCTCCACGGTTCAGCCGTGGCTGTTTCGATTCGTTTTGCACGTGGCCGTTATCCGAGGCGACAATACTGCGGTTCGTCGAGTTCGATATTTATCCTTGGAACACGACGGATCTGTCCGCAAGCCGCAATCACGATCGCGATCTCTCGTGTCGCCAGAGCGTCGAAGCAATTTGCGAATCTCTGTGCGCGCCCGCGCACGTCTCGCAACGAGAAATTAATCGGTGTCGGTGTACCGAGATACTTTTGTCGTTTAATTACTCTGGTGACGAGAGAGACAGAGAGATAGATAGATAGATAGATAAATAGAGAGAGAGACAGACAGACAGAAAGAGAGAGCCTTAATTAATTTCGCAGCTCGGAAGTGGCTTTAGTGTCTGGCTAACTTATCGGAAGGGAGGGATAGAGCGCAAGAGTTTGGAGATTTGACCATAAAGAAGATTTGTGGTCTATAAAACACTCGAAATGATCCAATCGTCGTGCAATCGTATTATGCGCGCTTTCGCCCCGCGTGCTCTATCTTCTCTTATTCGCGTAGCGTGATCGCTCCGAGCGATCGACGATTAGATCTTATTAGGAACTGCCGTCGGAGAGCTCGCACAAGCCTCGTATATTCAGTTGTGCTATATACAGTATGTTTGACTGCGGGGTCTTTTGGTCGGAGGGTTGACCGATCGTCGCCGATCATACGATAAATGCGCTCTTTCTTTCGTGAAAGGCGTGTCTGTCCGCTTAAAATGAAGATTAAAAATCTCTTTTTTTTTGCGAGCAAGTTACATCACGTTCATTATTATTGATAAAACTATTTTTATTGCGATACACATGAGCTTCTATTAAACAAACTGAAATTTTGTGTAAAATAACATTTTGTGTGAATATAACGTTATGTAAATACATTTTATTGTATATATGTATACAAATTTATATATTTGCAAAATATTCTTTCTCTTTATTTTTATCAATTTTCCAATAATAAAAAAAATAAAATCTTTATTTTGCTTTTAACTCGTTACATCTATTTTGTCTCTATCAGCAATGAAATACGTGATATAAAGTTTATGATATCTGCACCGCAGTCCCATGACTGCCAATTGTTTATTGAAAGATTTGAGGCGACAGCAGAGAGATTACGGAAAACCACGCCGTCAAATCGGATCCGTGTGGAACAAAAAGCGGCAATTCGCGTGTAGAGTCAAATCTAAAGAGAAAAACCAAGAGACAGATTCCGCCAATAATTTGCATTTACATTTCCTCATTACTTTTTTTTTTTTTTTACGATCACGACGCGAGGTTAGTTTATTCTCGGAAAATCCGGCTGTGCATGTAGTCCCTGAGGTAGTTTTTAACTCTCTTCTCGTGCCGAGAGGCAAAAGGCTTTCATGGTGGGCGCCGTGAAGTCGGTTCGTGGAGCGAGGCGAGATATGTACTTGCTTCGCTTCTGTGGATGGTCAGACGAGTTTAATCTCTTTCGGATTAATCATAAGCCCTCGCCGATCTTCGCTGGTGCCGTCGAGATAGGTAGTAGAGCGACCACTAGGGTCTCTGAAGCAGGCACGTCTGAAGCGGCGCGGCCAAAGGAAGAACGAAGGCTGAGAAGACAGATAGCAGGATATGAGAAAGAGAGAAAAGTCGAGAGGAAGAAGTCGAAGAGGAAGAAGGAGATGCGGAACGAGAAGGAAGAAACAGTGGCAGATGGTGAGAGTGGATGTGGAAGAGATGGTACTGCCGGTTGGCGGTAGTAGCGGTGGGAGGGGGAGAGAGGTGGTCGAGGGGAGAAGACGCTTCCGGGAGCCAAGAAGTACTTTCAACCACTTGCGTTCAATTACTAGTGCCGAGGTTATGGTGGCCTTCTTGTGTCGAGGCCGTATAGGAGTAGTCGTTCCCTCCTCTTCATTCCGAAGGCTTTCCCTCTCTTTCACTCGCTTCTCACTACACCTCTGTCTCTTTCCTCGATTCTCCTTGCGTCTTTGGCGCTGATCTATACGCTGGCCTCTCCTTTTGTCCACGTTCTATCCGGCTATTGCGTCCCAGGTATCGTTGGGGGAAGCGTTGTCCAAGTTTGCCGAGACTGTGCGCCATTTGAAGCACATCTAATTGACCAGGTCTTAATGAAAATGATCCCTTGGGCTACTTCAGCGAGCTACCTCGCTGAACTACTTCCATTACTGTGGCGAATTCACCACGGCAAACGCGATGTCGACCGTTTGCATTGACATATCGTCCGTTATATAAACCGCCGCATACGCCTATTTATTATTAACATAAACGGTAACACTGTGTATCGAAATAGTTTGCGATTAATTAATTATTAATTAATTTATTATGAATTTGTGATAATCGTGGAATATAATCGTAGATACGAAGAAGTTCAAATAATATGCCAGCACTTTTCCTACTTTGGTAGATGAAGAGTTTTGCAATTTGCAAAAACTACAAAGAAGTTTGTTGCGTGACAAAAATGTATCTTTTCAAATGTTAATCTTACATAAACTTATGTTTCAACTCACAGTTTCAAATTTTAAATAATACACAACGTGAGAAATATAAAGTATTAAGTACAAGATAAATAATATTAAAAAAGAAAAACACAAAAAATATCTTTCTCTCTCTCTAATATCTGTTAATCTATTTAATTGACCAGAGGATTTGTGACTTGTTTAACTTTCACAATAAGGAAATAATGCATAATGGTGTGACAAAATTCACTTTAGCTGCTAAATGAAAAACAAACAAAAGATTAAATATTGAATTCGTTCAACTAAAAGGTAAGCTTCAGAGTTTCCTGACGATAAGAATTAATTAAACAGCAGCCAAGCACTTCATTATCTGACGCAACGATCGTAAAGTATTAAAGCCCGTTTTGTTAGCGCAAAGGCTCCGTCGGAATGTACCAGCCGAGAAGCCCCTTTAATTGTTCGAGAAAAGTATTTAATAAAGCGCGGGAAAAACGACACTCGGGATAAGATCGCGTTCCTACGAATCGCTGCTAACATCAGGGAATTCACAAATGCCGGAGCACATAAAACCCCTCTGTAAACGCACACCATCGTCGCATCGAACAGGAAGGTTCGGATTCGATCGGCCGGGCAAAATGCACCAAACTCGTTTGAAATCCGAGCGTGTCGCTTCCAGAATGATTTGTGATTTTCGTGTGGGGATAAACCAAGGATCGAAATTTCAACTGACGCGCCCGGGAAATGTCATGAATTACGATAATTACACGACAGCGTCTAATAAGTGGTTTCTTCCTCCCGAATTACAACTGTAACTACATATCGGGGAACACCTGCAAAACCGCTGGTCACCGCGACGCTTTCGTTTCTGGCGTTCGCAATCATCGGTGACCGCAAATTAGACGTTACGCTGCGTCGTTAACAAGAATAGATGCGTCCCGTATATGTAATTTCTTCTTTTTCCGTTGAACAAAGTTTCTAAATTATTCCAAACTATGAGCTTTAAAACAACTTATTATTCTCCCAGAAATATACCACTTGTTTTTTTATCATTTTTTAAATTATTTTTATATTATACAAGTAAAAAATATACTAGAAATATGTGCTAGAGAAATATATTTTACTCCAAATATACACATTTTTCATTCGTGTATTCGCGATCTTATAAGTCAACATATTTAGTGAGACAAAAAAAACAACTCGACGTACATAATATAACAAAAGATATAAAACTGGCGACAAGAATCGGTGCTAAAACAAACTTATGACGAAAAAAAAAAATTTTAGGAATTGGTCGCGTTTGAAACATCTCTTTGTCCTTACCTAATTTTTTTGCTTTTATAGAAATAAAATCAATAGTGTTTCCTGAAAAAAAAATAAATGAACAAATATATCGCAATAAAATATACGGTATATAATAATCTCTACAGTAACAAAAGAAAAGCAGATTTTGTATTGATATAATTTTTCAGTAACAAAGTAAAAATGAAGTCTCTTTTTATGTTGCCTACTTTACAGGAAACTTAGAGAGAAACTTATGCATGCACTTAATACTAAACTGACGATCGCAGAAAACAAACTCTCGTTGCAAATACATTAAAAATTTTGATTAAAAACGCGATGTTTCAGAAAAGGAAGATTTCGGAGGCTTTTTAAAAGATACGGTCGTTGAGCGTCGAGTTATTACTCGAGAGTTACGGAGTTGAATTTTAATTCCTTCGAAGTTTGAACGAGGTCACGAGGGAATGCGATGAATTAGTTCGTAATGAACCTTCGATAACTTTAGTACCTGCGGTTAAAAGTCGCAGTGTACTGATATCACACAAGTATAGAAAAAACTAAAGTACGGAGAGGAAGGGAGAGAACGAAATAACTACACAAACGCTTTTAATATAAAATATGGTCTACGATTCTTGGTTATTTTTTTTGTAAATCTCTTTATAATAATATAATCTCATTTCCACCTTTTTTTCTCTCTCTCTCTCTCTCTTTCTTTAATTACAAAGTTAATAAAAGAAAGATATTTCATGTAGATACTTGTAACCAAACACACAATCATACTTCATATGCACCTAATTTATATCACTAGCGCACCACAGGCGCGCATTACGCGCACGCTATTATTGCTTGACAACAATAGATGCGATACATTCGATATCAAAACGCGCACTTCGCGGTACACATGGATTTTTTATATAGGAGGAGGATATGCACGTAAAATAAAACAATAGAAAAACTATTTGTTGACAAATTGATGCTTTTGTAAACCAAATTATGGATTACATTTACTATTTCTACTTTTGTTTAAATGCCAAAGCCAGAGTCTAAAACATACATTCAACGATTCGATGTATCGGTGCGTTGCGCACACCCTGAAGATTCTCAAGTGCGTGGAGAAAAAAAATATTATGTATTTTCTAAGAACAAGGTCTGCCTTGTGTGAACGAGACAGTTTAGAGTGCGTTGTTTTGTCAAAGAGCAGATGTTAGGGACACACGAGTGACGCTGAATCATAGATTTCTAGATTACAGGGTGACCAGAGGGAAAGCGGAAAAGGACTCGGCTGAAACGCGAGAAGAGGATGAGAGGATGCGAGAGCTGGTGCGACCAAAATGAGAGGGAGAGACGGTTACCCGGCGGGGTGGAGATCGGGAGAATGCGGGTGGGACAGAGAGTTGATTTAGCGGAGTCTGTTGCTGACGAGTCGACTCTGTAATTTTGTTACTTCATTTTTCTCGAGGAATGAAATCGCTGGTCGGAGTGGAAGCGCAGGAAAGAGGCGTCGGGGGGATGCTCCAGATTTGTTCGGACGTAGATCGTCGAGAGAAGGAAATAAACGTAGAACATTCAATTGAAACGACGGCGCGGCGCGCTGGTTTTCCTTTTCCCAGCGACGAAATAGCATTTTGAAGCCGGTATCAGTTTTTTTTCTTTTTTTTTTTTTCATAATGATTCGTTTAGCAGCGCGCGCATATGCCTTTTCGACAAAATTAACGATATATATCACGGAACGCGAACCTGATTTGTGCGAAGCGCACGTCGTTCGCTTTGCTATTTTCCCTTTGACCGATGTCGAAACGTTGGAGCGTTTTTCCGGCTCTTCCACGCTCGAAATTAATGTTGATTAATAAGATGTGATTGGATAGCGCCGAAATCCCTCAGCAAAAACGTCATCCACGTATGCTTTGCGTACAAATGAAAATCCAGCGTTACGCGAAATACACGCGTGAGAGAGAGAAAGAGAGAGAATAATAAATTTTTTGATAAAATTGATCTCTGACAAAGTGACACGGAATGCACGCGTGGCAAATTTTTATTTCATTAATTATTGGAATATCTAAACGCTCCGCCAGACAGAATTTTATTGGCATACCTGCGTTAGCAGATAGCTAACAATTTCAGCTGGCAAACGCTTCTCGATATCGGCGTGCGATACATTATTGCCAATTGCAAAAGGCTACAAGTACTTTTGCTTTGAATCGATCGTTATTACATTTGATTATCGTTTCAAAAGACACCTATAATTTTGTTGCAGCAATAAATTGCAGAAAGAAAAAAAACAATATTTTTCCACTACACGTGTATGTAGGCTGTAGATATTAGTACATACATGTATAATCGAATAAAAAATTGATAGTTTGCATTAATCACATCGCTACTGCAAATGCGTTTCTCATCATATCGTAATTCTTTTATTGTTTTCGTACAAATATTTGTTGGACAATCGTGGGTTTTTCTTCTATCTTTTTTTTTTTTTATGAAATTATTTCCGGCGCTTGCGATTCATAAATAGCTAAGAGAGCGTTGAGTTTCTTTCGCATTCTCTCTGTACGCGACGCGCATCGGGACTGAATGTTGAAGCTGGCCTCTTATTTTCAGACGCGACGATTAATTTTCAACTCCGAACGAGCTGATGAACGACGGAACGAGGCGTAGTATGGCAACGAGAAGGACGGCAGAGAGAGAGAGAGAAAGGGGAGGACGATGACAGCAGCACTTTGATGTCACGAAACTCGATTAAAAATCTCCACTCCCCTTTGCAATGGATTACAGACGTCTATGAACGTGGGAAGAGATATGAATAAAGTTTATTTTTTCGCGTGCCGTCTTTTTCGATGCCGTCGGAATTATTTAAATTTATTATGCATATTATGCTGATTTGCGTCAACGATGGCCGAAAGACGGTACTAGACTACTCTGAGCAAAATCTTATTTGGCATGCGAAATGTGTTAACGCGGGAAAGGGATTTTTTTAAAAAAAAAAAAAAACGTTAATTTAAGTATTTTACACTCAACCGTGTAAATTATTTTGTTAAGTAGCGTGTAAAAATATTACCCGAATCACTTGCTGAGGTGAAAAAAGTTGTAGAGATGTGTTTTTAACAATTGTTTATTATCAACATGATTGTCGCGCGCTATGCATTGACAATTTTTCAATCTCGCGCTGCTGCTGCTGTTGCTGCTCATTTGCAATTTCATCGGTCGTAATTTTTGTGGCAAAATATGTGGCGATTATGAAACATATGAAGCAGCCGTTGTGTAATGAATGAAAAATACTCTCGCCGCGCGTTACATACCAGAAGCATGAAAACCGAGGGTAGCTCTCGCACAAGTGAAGGTACAACAAACGAGCGACCGGCTTCTGTTGGAATAATAGAGAAGCAAAACCTCGTAATTCTGGTCAATGTTATCTCTCAAAGCTTTGTTCCCGCGGTCGTAGAACGCCCAAACTCATTTTCATAATTACGTTTTATAATGTATAACTTTTTTTTAGCTACACATTTCCACCTTTACGGCTTGAACAGCGAGACCCGCTATTGTCGCACGTCGCGAGCATTTAAACATTTTTCATTATTAAAAGTTTTACCCAACGTATGCTACGTATGCATATGTACATCGCGTCTATCTATCTGTCCGCGTGTACATACGTGTGTACGAACAACGTATCATTTTTCTGCGTGATATTTCTATTTGCAAAATTACTTTTAAATACGCGCGCTTCTTCTGTGCCGTGCACACATAATAACGCCTTGTGCAAATTACGCTGACACTTTAAAACTGTTATGCCGACAACTTTCGCGCGCGCACACGCGACATGTTTTACTCCAAGCGACATGTATGGGACATATGGGTGATTTACTTTTCATGCATACGAGATCGATAAAAAATTGAAGCGCATATACATACCTACTTCCTTTATCGGGTTCTCTCCAGTTGCACTCTTCACAAGATACATTTGCATAAATTTCAATCGCGTTATATAAGACACTCGCGCGAAATCGACATTGACTGATAGGCGCGATATATTATTTTAACGTTCCGTCACAGTCTATACATGTGTGTGCGTGTATAGCTCGACAGCGAGAACAAAAAAAAAACTCATTTCCTTACGCAAATGATCAAAGTGATTACTATTCAAAAAATAATAAATGACTAACGAGCGCGTCTTTTTTGTTATTAGCGTGGAAAAAGTGATTGCAAATTGACGTTGGAAGCTATGACGTTTTGATGCGCTATTCTAGTAACGTCGGCAATTTCATACATCGCATCACATTTATGCGCGGTGTATGAAATTGCAATTTTTTCGAAGATTTCATTTTTTATCGTAGCCGATGATTTCTTGAAAAATCTTTCGTTTGATAGACAGATGGCGGGAAACGATTTGTACTAAACGTCGAATAACACGCGAATCGTGCATTAAGACTGCGAGTTTATGTGTAAACAGCGTGAGAGAGGTGGCGGATCGATGCCGATAGAAGAGACGAGAGGAGAAAAAAAATGAAGTCGTCGGATGTGTTTTAACAAAACTGGCCCGGAAACTACTTTCAACCGGGAACTTCAGTGGCCACCGGAAAGATTGGCTTTTACGCGTTCATTGCGAGAACTGTTTGTGCTGAGAAAATAAGTCTAGGAGTTTGCGCAGAAGTTCTCTCAAATGCGCGTCTCTCAGTCGCCAATTCGTTTTGGAAAACAAGCAGAAAGTCCACTCGATTATCTGAATAAAGTGTCATGCGTTTTGTACTTTATTCGTCTTGCGATCGAGAAAGAGATAGAGAGAAGTTTCTTATAAACATTGAAGAAACATTCTTGAGAATTTATTTATTAAGCGCTCACATTTTTATCAAGTTTTAATAAAACGTAAACAAGTAGTTTTTGAATACATTCATCAATAAATATATATTTGTTCTTTAAACTCATGTGTAATAAAATAAAAAAAAAAGACACACAGAAACGTTATTATCATAACGACCAATAACTTCGAGTTGCTATAAAGCTGCGCGTTATCGATATCGAATTTTATTTATCTATCCATATCGAGCGCAACGACATTACAATCGATGCCCGTAAAAGAAATTTCAAGTACAATGCCGTCAAAATCTCGGCGTAGATCCTCGATGCATCACGGGCGAAGGTGAACGCATCAATGCCGAATCGAGAGGATCGAATGGCAGACCTCCCAGGAGTTTCCGCCTTTTCTCTTCTTCTTCGCTTTTCGTTTTTCTGGCCGGCGTCGCTCGACATTTCCCAATTCGAGTTCGGCTGGACGTGAAAATCTCTGCACGGTCAGTTTATTTTAGACGCGACGGAGAGTATCGGAGAAGATGTGAGAGGCGGGTGAAGTGGAAGGGTGGCGGAAGAGGGAAACGTAGTAGATCGGAGAATGAGTGAGAGAGAAGGAGGGGGACAAAGAGGGAAAACAGGGACGCAGGAGGCGGAGGGTACGTCGAGGGCGCAAGCAATTTTACGGACAACACAGCCTCTCGGTGGTCGTACCAACTGTGTTGGTGCCTAAAGCCGCGCTACCAGGGTGGAAGAGGGTGGTAAAAGGCTGCACAACTACCCTATACAACGCACTTACTCGAACCCCGCCCTTCTCTCTCTCTTTCTCTCTCTTTCTCTCTCTCTCTTTCTCTCTCTCTCTCTCTCTCTCTCTCTTCTCGTTGCGCGCGCTTGCATCAAGCCCGATACGTCCTGACAGCAACGATTAAAGGCACCGACGCGTTAACACGCGCGACGATTATGGCAAAGACAAACATATTTTCAGTATTTTGTGGCGACACGCCTTCGTCGTGTACTTTTGAAGAAGAGAGATAGTTGCGCTTGCCACTGTCAAGTGTCTCTTCAAACCCCGGTTCAATAAGTCCGTTGAAGTGAGCGCGTGCAACGTTGAATTTTGAAAATAAATTTTACTACCGACATTTTTGAGAATACAGCATCGTGTACGTTAGATTTATGTTAACCCGTGCGCTATTTGCGAGTTGGAATGAAAAAACATTTCATATATTCGTAATACGTATAATTTATAATTTCTCTTACGGTTCTCGAGAACTACGCGAAAAGTAATTGCAATGTTACAACACTTACCGTAAAATGCATCGCTTCCGATTTAAATAAATAAAATACATGGTTTGACTGGATCATTTGGCAAAGAGCCAAATATATAGATCTTAAATGTTTGCACATATTACATATGTATGTTTTAATTAAAATGTATATTTTTTTTATAAAAGTTATTTATAAAAAGTTGTTTATACATGGTCGTGATAATACTGATAAATGTTCTTCCGATAACTTATTTTTCTCTCTTTTCTGACATATTTATATATATGACAGTCTTCAAAACTAGTAGAACAAAAATATTAAGTTGTTTATGATGACGTTTTAAAAAATCATTCTACCTCGTGGCCGGAAAGCGTTGAGATCAATCGTGACGTACACTGGAAATAACGTATTAACTGTCGACACTCTCAATCGCTTCAAATCGATACTTTTGGCCGAGGCTTTCATTCTCGGGGCCTTATTGTATACCGACAGCGGTGTAACACAATACACATGTGAAATACTACGTTGAGGGGGCCAATTTTCAGAATCTCTTTGCCACATCCGTCATATAAGGGTGCATCTGCGAAGCATGTGTTTCCGAGGGGGTGAGCGCGTGGCTGGATCGAGCGCCCCGCGGTGCGCTCTCTGTAAAATTTTTCGTGCTTGGAATTTGTTTTGGATTTGGGCGCCCGTTTTCTTTCCGGATCGGCTCGAGTGCTTCGCTCGCTCACCGTTTAATGCGCCGTTTGTAAATCTCCGAGTTCTCTATATAACGGCTGAACACAAGTGCTTTTCTTCTGGTTGCCATCACATGGATTTCACAACAGCTAAGAGGAAGAGAACGGTGTACTCCCGTTGTTACGCGTTTGCGCAAGAGTGTTTTGTCATATGCTTAGACGTTGTTGTGTGGAGATCGAAAAAAATAAATATTGAAATAAAAACTACAGGGAGAAAACGGGAGCTTAGCAAATCAAAGCGCGCTCCATGTTTGTCGGGACGTGCTCGAAGTTAATTTCAACAGATGTATAAAGCAAATAAAAATATCACGCGCATTTTAAACGTATCTTAGAATATATATATTACGAAAAAATCTCTTCTTCCCTCTGTTTATCAAATTTACAGTGACGAAATTTACATTGGAGAGTTGATGTTAAAAAAAATATATCTTACTTTGTTTTCTCGATCGGACAAAGTCCTATATATGTGATGAATAAAAATCGCAATGTACTCTCTCTCTCTGCGTTGCAATTTTTTCGCACAAAGAATTGAAAAATTGAATGCGCATAGAAATTTACAAAATGACAAGCGAGACGCAAAAAAGCAGAAAGTACTTCATACGTCGCTAGTAACTCGGCGATATTTTTGAGTATTTTATAAGCTGAATACTTCTTTTTTTTTGGAAAATAAGAGCAGACACGAAATATATATAAAACACGACATCTTCTCGACTCTCTTTTCCGGCGCGCGAGGGCCGACTCGGCTCGGCCTCTTCCTCGGCTAAGGTATTAAATAATGAAGTGACACGGTGACATCTTTTTAAGCTTTCAAATTTTACTCCGTCAGAACGTGTTTTTTATGTCTGAGATACTAAATATGTAACCTGATTAAATTAGGCGGAAGGATTTCACGTGCCGTATTAATATCTGAAATATGTTAATCATCACCCCGTGTCATCGTGTCTCCCTGTTATTCCGGAAGAAGAAAAACGTTAGATATAGATGCGACGATGTTTGAGTGGATTGACGAAAAATGTTCAGTCGAAGAGTATCCGATTATCATAAAAGTGATCTTCCTATTTCCGAGATTTAAGGAAGCCTGTTTTATTCAAATTTTCTTGAGTTTTTGAAACTGCATCCGAGTATCGGGAGAAAGAAAGGAAGTTGCGCCGCGTCATTCCACAGATTTTCATCGTGTAATTTATATTCCACATAGGATGCTTATATATATATATATATATATATCTAACCCGAGAGAATCTTCGAGAGAGCACAAGGTAACCCAGAAAAACACTGACGCAAGAAGACACTCTGGGCATGAGAGGTTCAATGGATTCGTTAGTTTGAGCGTGCATTCCGTGTTTTTGTCTCCTGTCAGTGAAGTGACATGTTCCAAAGACCAGCGTCGCCGCTAACGTAGTTTGCATGAGCGGCCGGAGTTAAAAAGTGGCGGCGAAGAAGAGTGGCCTATCTCGTTCGGCTTCATTCGCGACCGCATCTTATGCTCTCGCCCTTACAGCTCGACCTTCTCTTTACTTACGTCTCTTTCTCTCTCTCTCTCTCTCTTTCTCTCTCGCACGTGCGGTTCTTTTAAAAAAGGTTGTCGGTGCTTGCTGAAAATGACAGGGCCACACACAGAGAAAGAGAGAGAGAGAGAGAGATGTAAAATACACTCCGAGGCATTCATTAATAGAGTTGCCGGCTAAAAGCTTCGTCAAATTTTTGCTCAGACACTGTGAACGCGCTTCCTCTCGGCCTTAAAGTGACGTTGTTTTGAAATTAAGTTATTTTTCGTTATCGCGAACGAGCGATCGATCAGGTGTTCCGCAATACACACATACTGTTTCGTGACGAGCTTTTTTTTTAAATATCAACGACAACTAGTTTAATAAAAGTGTAAAAGTTCGTTAGCTATTAAAAAACGCGGACAATAACTAACTGCCTCCATTAATTTTTCTATTTTTCTTTCTTATTAAACATAATTTTTCTTGTGTTTTAATTATGGGTGTTAGTAAAGTATTAAAAAAAAAAAATAGTGATACAGAAATAAAGTGAAAATTAACTCATATCTAATTTCACATCTGGAGAGTTATAAAACACAAAAAAATGTAGACGCAAAAATATGTCTTTCAATTAAAAATATCTGAAGGTTAATTTAGATCGACGTAAAGTAACAATTACCTACTTCCTGAACAAGTGATATCAATATTCGTATCATCGAGCCCGACCTCGTAAGGTACTCTTGACACGAAGCCCTTTATTGAAACACTGCACTGGCGGTGGCAATTGCGAAGGGCCCTCCGCTTGCACGCAGGTCAAAACAAAAGAGCGGTTGAGATAACGGCGGTTCTTTCACACGACCAAACTCGTCGACGCGAGAGTATAGAAAATATCGAAGTGACGTGTCTGCGGGAAATGCGGAAAGGAGAAGCGAGAACTACGAGTTCTAAAGGAAGAAGCGAAATGGAAGAAACGAGAGGAAGAAAGAGAGAGAGAGAGAGAGAGAGAGAGCGGGAAGACCACAAGAATATCCCGAACGAAACGAAAGAGAGAGAGAGAGACGTCATGGTAACGACGCGGCTAGAAAAGGGGTTGGTGCGTTGAACCGAAATGAAAACAAAGGGTCCATTGGGTGCCTGGCACGGCGACGCGGTGCGATGACGGTGCGCTGCATATAATGCGGTCGTGCACCCCCGGCATATGGCCGGCATTGATTCGGACAAACAAATACTCGAAGGATCGCGCGAGGCAAAGCGAGTTCAAGTGAGTCGAACACACCCCGTGCGCCCCTTTTCCCGCCTTATGGCGCGAGATTTCTAAATCGTATTCAACGCGCCCAATTCTCTGGGAGAGCAACGTGACGAGAGACGCGAAAGCGTATGTACGTGTGCACCACCAAGGGCATCATTGTTCGCGGGCCGCCAGCCACTCCGCGAATTAATTCCCGACGCCGGAATCGCGAACAATCGAGTGCGGCGGACGCGATGCGGCCTATCTCGTCCGGTCACACCTCGCGTGCAACAGTGAGATTGCAGCGAGCGAGCAAGCGCGGCGATCCCGCACTTTCCCCGCAATCGGCGCGTGAATCGCGTGAGAAATAATAATATCTAAAACGACCGCGGCGTGTATACGTTATCGACGATTTCCGAGCTCGCCGTTCTTCCGACTGTTTCGTGAGTACTACTTCGCTGTGAACAGAAAGGAGCGTGTCTCTCGGATATGAAAAAAAACTCCCATTTAGATCTCGGAAACTAAAACTTATAAAAACAAAAAAAAAAGATGAAAAAGTTTCAAGTGTTACCTGATGAATCGCGAAAACTTATTGCTGGTTAACGCGAAGGGATCAGCTGGCTGAATGCCCGCCTTTACAAATCCGGCGTTATATAGGGTTGCCCGGGTCGCGTTGCAGCATAACAAAACTTACGAACGAATTCGACGTGTATAAAGCGTGTGCCCCTCGGCGGATATTGAATAAACGTTTGAGGGCTTGTAGCATGTTAGTGGGTATAGGGCCGCGCAACTCGGGGTAATGAGAATGAGAGGGGAACGAGGGGGGTGAGGGAAACTTGTGCTCGTAGGTAGGTAGGTAGATAGGTTGGTGGGTTGTGCATAACGCCGGTATACGTCGTCTAACTAGCCATCTATCACATCCTGCTTTACGAGCTGTACGCGACCGATGCGGATTATATATACATAACAGGGGGGAGGGAGGGGGACCCCCGAGAACCGAGAACGCGAATAAAACGTGAGCGCCTCACCGAATGCAAAGCCTTTAACTTTGAGGAACACTCGACCGCCAGAATATTACTCAATTTAAATGCGGACCGGGGGGGAAAAAGAAAGTGCGATCAAAGCCAATGAAAGCGGCTGCTCCTCACAGGCGGAAAGAGAAGGTATCTTCCGAAACTTAGCGCGGGCATCGCATGACGAAGTCTTGTTCGTACTAGTCTTGTTCAAAACATAATATTTAAAAACAAACATTTGTAATAAAGTGTCTCATATAGAAATATGAGATTTTATTGTGCAAAATCCGTCACTCGTTAATATAAAAAATTCAGCTTCTTTGTGTTTTGCGCGTACTTGAGAACTTCACGTATCAAACATCGTCGAATATAACCGTTTCGTGAAATAGCGTTCGTATATAATCGCTCAAGTTCAAAAGACAAACATCGAGTAAAACCAACACACCAAGTAAAGCGTGATTACTCCGAAATTACTAAATTATTCAGCTAATCTTGAACGCGCTTAGCCGACGCGGAGATTAGTCGACGCGCGCGAATTTTACTAAATGGAGCCAAAAAATATCCCTCTCCCCCCTAGGTCATGTAGCATGGCTTTGAAAGTTTTAAGACCGGCGCGGAAAATTTGCACTAAAGAATGCAATCCTAATTTAAACATGAACAGCTCTGAAGGAAGTTTTAACGAACTCGTTGCCGAGGATATAGCTTTACGTGGAGAGTTTCGATCGTCACGGACTCTGAGCTTAGGCAGTTGGACGTCGACAGAGTTTTGAGATAGTGGTATTAGTGTCCGTTCCCGTAATGCTCCCAAAGCTTACGTCTACGAAATATTACATAACATCTATATACACGACAGATTTCGCAAAACTTTGTACTTTGCACGATAAATAGCATAGGATTTTTAACATCCTACATACTTTCTTTGTACTTTAATTGAGTGAGCGTTGCATTATATCGACGAGTTTTTTTTTTTTAATACAAGTTTGTATGTTTATAAGTTCACATCTTTTTGGAGTTCGGTGTGACACGCGTGTATCAAACGCGGTCAGTTTACGATAAAGCCGGCTTTATGAGCGCTTGCCGTAACAACTGCGTTTGCTTATAAATGTTTTTGTTCCTTAACGTTAAATCCCACGCATTATCCGACTATACACGCCGATTTGTCGCGGTGCAGTCCGCCGTATGCGCCACGTAGCTCGGCGGACGCATACATACACGTTATAGGTGCATGTTCCGCTCCGCTTTTCGGCGCCATTGCGCGTGAAAAGTGATTTGCACGCTCGCGGAAGCACGCACGAGCTGATGAAAGGCCTATGTTCATACATAAGTACATGGCACGCGAGTTTGCGCATATAATGGATATATATACACGTTGAGGATACACCTGTTTTAATCTACACGCACAATCGGCCGCGATAGAAAAACAATTAAATAAAATGTGATGTGAATTTCGCACACACTTTGAGAAACTTGTGTACACATTGTGAGAGCGTGGTTGAATTATTTAACAGACGTGTGGTTGTTAAATAAAATTCATCCGATTTGTTTTTGACACATCTTCACGCAACAAACACATCGAAATTATTGCACGATTAAAATCGACGGGGCACGCTTGGAATAATTTTGCTGAAGCAAATGCTATCTTATATCATGCGATTTTATTCGAGAGAAAAGCGTACGCACATTTGACTATTGCAGAGAGAGTAAGTCAGAGCCACATTAGAGACGTCTGAAATTTCACTCTCCGCGCAGCGTTGCGCGTCGCGTCGGGCGTTCAGTTGCGTTTCACGCTTCTGGATTTGATTACCTCACGGTATCCACCGTGTCGCTGTGTCTGTGCCTGGGACAAACAGGTCGAACGGCAAAGGGAGCGCCGGCACGAATATGTCGATGCAAGGGAGTGAAAGGGAATTGCGAATCGCGAACACGGGCGACGCCGGGATTTCGTCGCGCGTCGCGGGGGAGCGGGGTGTGTGCCCCATTAAGATCGTCCAATAATCCAATAATATATACTTTTAATTTTTTAATGGAGCACAAGCTCCCGGGTGAGCGCGTGTCATCGGACATACGTCACTACGTGATTTGACTGCCTGCTCATATTAAACCTTCTCCCTTTCGCCCTTTGTTGAAACCGTGCGACGCGATTTACGTGTAGATTACCTATCGGGCATTGATTGGTTCTGCCTCGATGGCCTCTACGTCATTAAGGCGGCCGAGCGACTGTTGCAATATCGGCTGCTGGTGCTGAAGCGCGTATTATATTAACTTTCGCGATATCACGCCGATATCTCGTCGAGCACGAACGCGCCATTTAATCGTCCGCGTGCAAAACGTAATAATTATTGCAACGCAAAATTCACGAGATGGACAAACACAGATGCGATAAAATATCCGATTCTTGATATTAACATGAGAAAAACAAGACGCATCCGTTAAACATACACGTAGCGTTTTACTAATTGTTGGCGAAATCTTTTTTTTTTTTTTATGTAAGCGTCAAAGAGACGCCGCGCAAGATTAATAAAGCGGATAATAATCTTGGCACGCGACGATGGCAATATTTCGCCGGATTGTAAATTTTTTATGGCTCTCCGATTGTAATTGACATCGTATCCAGAGTCGGCGCACTCGAGGGTTCAGCCTGTCAGTATGAATGCTGCGTGATTGAAGGTGTAATGAAGCGAATTACGAAACGAACGAACGTAAAGCGGAGAGAAAAAGAGTTGAAAATATATCGCGAAATATCTCGCGCAGGGCAACGCGATATCGATATTGGTAACGGTGGGAGCAGCGTTTGTCCCACGTAGGAATAGCGTACGTTCTTTTTTTTTTTTTTTTTTTTTTTGTCCTTGTGTGTCTGTGAAAA